>NC_058520.1:241914669-242219266 GCF_904849725.1 Hordeum vulgare subsp. vulgare | reverse complement strand
CCCTTCCTCGACGGGAGGTCAGCGTCATCTTCTTCGTAGTCGGCTTCCGCATTGGCGCCTTTGCCATGAAGCCTCCCTTCCTCAGCCCGTGCGCATTTGTTAGCCAGAGCGTAGAGCTCAGCGACATTGTGGACCTTGTTCATTGCAAGTTCCTCTCGCAGCTTCCTGTTGCGCACATTCTGGTGAAACATGCTGGTGACGGTGGCTGGGTGAACATCTGGGATGTTGTGCTGAATGCGACTAAATCTTTGGATGTACTTGCACAGAGTTTCTCCCTCCTTCTGGGGGATGATGTGAAAGTCGCTCTCCTGGCCAGGGGCTCGGTGGCCGCCAGTAAAGGCGCTGACGAAATCCTGGCACAGGTCCTTCCAAGAACATATGGAGTTCTTGGGCATATGCATCAACCACAACCTCACGTTGGGCTTAAGCACCAACGAGAAGTAATTGGCGAGTATCTTGTCGTCCCGGCCGCCGGTACCCTGCACCGCGATGGTGTAGATGCTGAGGAACTCGGGCGGGTGTGTCTTGCCGTCGTACTTCTCGGGGATCTCTGGCTTGAAAGTACGGGAGCTGCGCCACTCGACTCATCGGAGCTCCTGGGTAAAGGTCGGGCAGCCCACTTCGTAGGGAAGGGTGCAGGGGTACCCCAAGGACGGCGCGTCCGACAAAGTTTTAGCTCGCTTGTCGGACTAGCGGTGCGTTTCCCGCCACTGCTCGATGAGAGTCCTACATCTTCCTTGCATCTCTCTCGCATGACGTGACGCTGATCGCGGCGGGTGTGTGAGTCAGAGGATCCGGTGGAGTCGTCGGAGACGACGACCTGTTGCCTTCACCTCTGCGGGGAATGCACTGTGGCGGCAGCATCCCCACCCGCCTCCGCGTGGTCGTGGGTAGGCCTGTTGGAGGTTCGTTTCGATGTCTCCGGCTGCTTTGGGCCGTCTCCGTTGGGGAAGGCGATGAGGCTCTGAATGGTGGCCCTCCATTCCTTGTGCTTGTCCGCCGTCGGAGGAATATCTAGGAGTATTTGCACGCGCTTCAGCGCTTCCGCCCACGAGGGGGAGGCGACACGTGGGTGTAAAGCGAGAGGCTCTTTCTCCTAGCAGTGCTAGAAGGGGCTCCTCCGTGGCCACGCGAGCGCGCGCCGCCCTCCCCCGCTGCGGCGCGCGTTTGTCTCCCTTGAGTGTCCTGGGTTTGAGGACCAGGGGTTCGTCGTCGCGGTGGCGAAGGATCGCCATCCCGGGGCCGTCCATCATGCGTGGCCTGGGAAGGCCGTGGCATAGGCGTCGCCGCAGGCCCTCGAGTGTCCTTAGAGGAAGCCGCACCGCCTCTTGGCTGCGCAACTCCGTCCTTGGACGTTCCGGCGCGCGTGGGGTCGCCGGAACCGTGGACCATCCCGCTCGCCCGCGTCTGATATCCGGAATGTTCTGGGTATTCCGAGGCTCCACCTTCCTCTCCCACGCCCGTGTCCCCTCCTGCCTGCTCCGTGGCAGGTGCACTGGGCGCGGGTGTCTCGGCTACCGTCGCGCTCCTTCTCTTGGGAGCCATGGAGGTGGTGCCGATGAAGAAATCCGGCCGCTGACCACTAGATGAGGTCGACGTGACACTCTGCTCCCCTACCTGGCACGCGAAAGATGTCGGTGAAAGGATCGACACCTATCGAGGCCTCAACGGTCTCTTTTTGCTGGTTTGGCGGGGAGAGGAGTCACGGCAAGAGCAGAACCAACATTCAGGGCCCGGCAAGGTCGTTTCTACCCAGGTTCGGGCCGTGTTGTGCGTAAAACCCAACTGCTGCATGTGTTTAGTTATTTTTTTAGTTTACTATAGATCTGTCCCTCTTACAACCCTTTGATTGGTCAAAAAGTCAAAAAATCCTTTCTAATGTGCCTCGGGCCTCCTTTTATAGGCGAAGGGGTCACCACAGTGGCTCAGTGGCTGAACGGTGGGTTCATGAGTGGAACAGTGCCGCCCGCCTGCCATAGCGTTACTCCGGTGCATTAAATGCTTCGATAGACTTCCTCACCTTGTCAAGGGGGGTTGGACACGTACCCACACGTGGTAACTTCGGGGTGTTGTGCTGGCGTGTGGGAGGACGCGTGGTCCATGCATCGGCGGTGGCGCGTTCGTCGGTGGAGGCGTCCGCAAGACGCGAAGGCGCCCTGGGCCCGCGCCTCTCTTCGGGCCTTCTTTTCTTCCCCGACAGGGTTACCTTGTCGGAGGCTCTTCTCCTTCCCCTCGACAGGGAGGCGATGCCCTGCCGAGGCCTTATCAATCTTCCCGACAAGGATGGCTTGCCGAGGCTCAGTCTTTCTTCCTTGGCGGGAGGGTCTCGCCTTGTCAGTGTCTATCTTCCCGGTGGGGAGCTCTTGCATGCATCTCTTCTTCATTCCCAACAAGCGGGCGCTTGCCGGGGAGCTTGGTGGGCTTCCGAGCCTTGCTTTCGCCCTATGCTCCAATGACGTGCCTTGCCACTGTGGAGGGGGCTGCCAGTGTCCCCGCACTAGTCCGGGGCACTAGAGACCCCGGTCTTTAGTGCACCGACAATAGTTCTTACATACCCTTCCTGAAAATAAGATGAATTGCAATTGTTTGGTGACTGAAAGCATAGTTTGTTAGTTTTCAAGAAACTTAATGGTCTACACTTTAACACGTGAATAGCTTGTTACTTCATCATGAGAAGTTTCATGAGATGAGCTACTGTTTATGATATATAATGATGCTTGAAAAAGTGTTTGGGACTATCATTGATCAAATTTGTGCACTATGCTAGCATTCACACTTCAGAAATTATTTCTTTTATCATTTACCTACTCGAGGACGAACAGGAATTAAGCTTCGGGATGCTGATATGTCTCCAACGTATCTGTAATTTATGAAATATTCATGCCATATTTACAATAATTCTATATGATTTTGGTATGATTTTACTAGAACTAACCCAAACTGACGTTGTTTTCAGCAGAGCTATCGTGGTGTTGTTTTTGTGTACAAATAGAAGTTCTCAGAATGGACTGAAAATTTATGGAAAATATTTTTGGAAAATATGAAAAATAATGTAGCAAAAAGATACCGGAGAGGAGTCTCGAGGCAGCCACAAGCCACCAGGGCGCACCCCGCCGAGGGTGCACCCCCTGGCTTGTGGGCCCCTCGAGCACTCCCCTGACATGATTCCAACACCAAATATTCCTATAAATCCATAAACCCCCGAAAAGAACCCTAGATCAGGAGTTCTTCCGCCGCAAGCCTCCAGAGCCATGAAAAAGCAATCTTGGCCCTCTCTGGCACCCTGCTGAAGGGAGTCACCAACACCGGAGACCATGGCGGAGGAAGATGGAGGGGCCATCATCATCATGCAGGCCAAGGACCAGAGGGAGAATCTCTCCCCATCTTGGGAGGAGGCCATGGATGATGAGGCACAAGGGGGAGACCCTCTCCCCCTCTCTCCAAGTGGTGTCGGAGTGCCACAGGGGGAACCATCGCCGTGGTGATCGTCTTCATCAACATCACCTACTTGATAACCATCCTCATCTTCTTTTAGCGGTCCACTCTCCCGCACCCCGTTGTAATCCCCTACTTCAACATGGTGCTCTATGCCACATATTATGATCCAATGATGTGTTGCCATCCTATGATGTTTTAAGTAGATTCCCTTTGTCTTATGGGTTGATTGATGATCTAGATTGGTTTGAGTTGCATGCTTTCTTATTGGTGCTGTCCTATGGTGTTATCCGTGTCGTGCAAGCGCGAGGAATTCCCGCTATAGGGTGTTGAAATACATTCATGATTCGCTTATAGTGGATTGCTTGAGTGAAAGAAGCCTAAACCCGGGTAGGTGGGTTGTTGTGTATGAGATAAAGGGGACTTGATGCTTTAATTCTATGGTTGGGTTTTGTTGGGGAACGTAGTAATTTCACAAAAATTCCTACGCCAAACAAGGATCTATGTATGGAGAAGCCAGCAACGGGTTTTGGGGTAGAGCATCTTCATACCTTAAAAGATCGCTAAGCAGTCGATGGAGTCGTACTCGCAGTGATTTAGATCGCGATGTGATTCCGATCTACGTGTCGAACCACAACACCTCCGCGTTCAACACACGTATAGCCCGGCGACGTCTCCTGCACCTTGATCCAACAAGGAGGACGGAGAGGTTGAGGGAGAGATCCGGCAGCGCGACGACGCGGTGGCGGTGGAGCTACGAGGGATTCTGGTGGAGCTTCTCCAAGCTGCGCGGAAGTGGAGGAAGAACTGGGCTGCCTGGAGAGGGAGGAAACGATTTTTGTCTCCTCCAAAGGCCAAACCTTCCACTATATATAGGGGGAGAGGGAGGTGGATGCCCCCTTTAGGGTTCCCACCCCCAAGGGGTGCGGCAGCCTTAACAAACTAGGGAGGTGGCGGCCAGGGAAGGAGAGGTGGAGGTGGCGCTCCCAGATAGGCCTTGGGCCCATCTGCGCTAGGGTTTGCCCCCCTTTCCTCATATGATGTGCCTTGGGCCTAGGTGGGAGGCGCACTAGCCCACTCTGGGCTGGATCCCTTCCAACTTTTGGCCCATGCTAGCCTTTGGGCCTGGTGGCCCCTCTCGGTGGTCCCGGTACGTTACCGGTGACGCCCGAAATATTTCCGGCGTCCAAACGCCCTCATCCTATATATCAATCTTTACCTCCGGACCATTCCAGAGCTCCTCGTGACGTACGAGATCTCATCCGGGACTCCAAACAACCTTCGGTAACCTCGTACACTATTCCCATATAACCCTAGCATCATCGAACCTTAAGTGTCTAGACCCTATGGGTTCGGGAAGCATGCAGACATGACTGAGACACTCTCAGGTCAATAACCAATAGCAGGGTCTGGATATCTGTGTTGGTTCCCACATGTTCCACGATGATCTCATCGGATGAACCACGATGTCAAGGATTCACTTAATCCCGCATGCAATTCCCCTTGTCTACCGGCATAATACTTGCCCGAGATTCGATCGTCAGTATGCCCATACCTTGTTCAATCTTGTTACTGGCAAGTCTCTTTACTCGTTCCGGAGCACATCATCCCGTGGCTAACTCCTTAGTCACACGGAGTTCATTATGATGATGTTCTATCGAGTAGGCCCAGAGATACCTCCCGGTTCACACGGAGTGACAAATCCTGGTCTCAATTCGTACCAACCCAACACACACTTTTGGAGATACCCGTAGTGCACCTTTATAGTCACCCAATTATGTTGTGACGTTTGATACACCCAAAGCACTTTTATGGTATCCAGGAGTTGCATAATCTCATGGTCTAAGGAAAATATACTTGACATTAGAAAAGCTTTAGCATACGAACAACACAATCTATTGCTATGCTTAGGATTGGGTCTTGTCCATCACATCATTCTCCTAATGATGTGATCCCTTTTTCAATGACATCCAATTTCCATGATAAGGAAACCATGAACATCCATTGATCAACGAGCTAGCCAACTAGAGGCTCACTAGGGACACATTGTGATCTATGTATTCACACGTGTATTACGGTTTTCGGTTAATACACTTATAACATGAATAATAGACAATTATCTTGAAGTGGAAATGTAATAATAACCACTTTATTATTGCCTCTAGGGCACATTTTCAATAGTCTCCCACTTGCACTAGAGTCAATAATCTAGTTCACATCACTATGTGATTACAATGAATCCAACACCTATACAGTTCTAGGGTTCGATCATGTCTTGCTTGTGAGAGAGGTTTATTAGTCAACGGTATGAACCTTTCAGATCCGTGTGTGCTTTACAAATCTCTATGTCTTTCTATAGATACTACTACCATGCCCCTTTTGGAACTATTCCAAATTACTGCTCCACTATACGAATTCGGTTTACTACTCAGAGTCATGCGGATTGGTGACAAAGCATGCATCGACGTAACCCCTTTATGACGAACTCTTTAATCACCTCCATAATCGAGAAAAATTCCTTAGTCCACTTGTTACTAAGGATAACTTTGACCATTGTCGAGTGATCCATTCCTGGATCACTCTTGTATCCCATGACTGACTCATGGTAAGGCACACTGTAGGTGCGGTACACAGCATAGCATACTTATAGAGCCTCAGCCTGGGCGTTCGGGTATTTTGGTTATTTAAGTTTGAGTAGTTCGGTTTATGGGTAATTCGGGTATTCAAAAATGGGAACCAAAATTGTTTCTGTCAAAAAAATACCGGAACCCAAATTACCCAAAATTCCTGTTATGGTAATTCGGGTACCCAAAATTCGGAGCATACATCAACTTTTGATATGAATAACTCGGATAGTATGGATATTTTTGGTAATATGGGTATTTTAGTTAATATGGGTAACAAGTTAGTGTAATGATAGCATGCAAATTTTGGATAGTATGAATAATTTGGGTAGTATGGGTATTTCGGGTTATCTAGATTGGAACCCAAACCCTAACCCCAAAACCGAATAGTCAGGAAATGAGAACCGAACCCTTACCCGATACCCGAATTACCCGACCATTCGGGTAATTTGGTTAGGTTCGGGTTCAGGTAGCGGGTTTGGGTACCCAAACACCCAGGGTGAATAGGGCCTACGGTTGATGCATAGGGCACGCCATTCGTCCTTTCTATTTCTTTTGTCGTGGTCGGGCTTTTGAGCCTTACTCAATTCACACCTTACGACACAGCCAAGAACTCCTTCTTTTGCCGATCTATTTTGAAATCCTTCAAAAACTTGTAAAGGCATGTATTTCATTGAATGTTCTATTAAGCACTTTGATCTATCTCCATAGATCTTTATACTCAATGTTCAAGTAGCTTCATCCAGGTTTTCCTTTGAAAAACTCCTTTCAAACAACCCTTTATGCTTTCCAAAAATTCTACATTATTTCCGATCAGCAATATGTGAACCACATATATCCATCAGAAATTCTATAGTGCTTCCACTCACTTCCTTGGAAATACAAGTTTCTCATAAACTTTGTATAAAACCAAAAACTTTGATCATCCCATCAAAGTGTATATTCCAACTCCGAGATGCTTGCTCCAGTCCATAGAAGGATTGTTGGATCCTTGCATACTTCTTAGCACCCTTTAGGATTGACAAAATCTTCTGGTTGTATCACATACAACCTTTCCTCAAGGAAACCATCGAGGAAACAATATTTTGATATCCTACTGCAAGATTTCATAAATGATCCAACAACTGCTAACATAATTTCAACAGACTATGAGCATCACTACGAGTGAGAAAGTCTCATCATAGTCAACTCTTTGAACGTGTTGGAAACATCTTGGCGACAAGTCGAGCTTTCTCAATGGTGACTTTTCACCAACATCGTATGTCTTCCTTTTAAAGATCCATACGTAGTTAATAGTCTTACGACCATCAAGTGGCTTTTCCAAAGTCTACACTTTGTTTTCATACATGGATCCTCCTCTCGGATTTCATGGCCTCCAGCCATTTGTCAGAATCCGGGCCTACCATCGCTTCTCGATAGCTCGTAGGTTCATTGTTACCCAACAACATGACCTCTAAGACAGGGTTACTGTACCACTCTGTAGCAGCAGTACGTGACCTTGTCGCCTATGAGGTTTGTACTAACTTGATCCGAAATTTCATGATCATATCATTAGCTTCCACTTCAATTGGTGTAGGCGCCAGAGGAACAACTTCCTGCGCCCTGCTACACACACTGGTTGAAGTGATGGTTCAATAACCTCATCAAGTCTCCACCATACTCCCACTCAATTCTTTGATGAGAAACTTTTCCTCAAGAAAGGATTCGTATCTAGAAACAAACACTTTGTTTCCGGATCTGAGATAGGAGGTATACCCAACTATTTTGGGCGTCCTATGAAGATGCATTTATCTTCTTTGGGTTCGAGCTTATCAGGCTGAAACTCTTTCACATAAACATCACATCCCCAAACTTTTAAGAAACAACAACTTAGGTTTCTCTAAACCATAGTTCATACGGTGTCATCTCAACGGATTTACGTGGTGCCCTGTTTTAAAGTGAATGTGGTTGTCTCTAATGCCTAACCCATAAACGATAGTGGTAATTTGGTAAGAGATATCATAGTATGCACCATATCTAATAGGGCATGACTACGACATACAGACACACCATCATACTATGGTTTTCCAGGTGGCACGAGTTGTGAAACAATTTTCACGTGAAACAATTTTCACATTGTCTTCAATGTTTACCAAACTCGTAACTCAGATATATATGTTTACCTCCATGATCACATCATAGACATATTATCCTCTTGTCACGATGATCTTCAACTTCACTCTGAAATTACTTGAACTTTTCAATAATTCAGACTTGTGTTTCATCAAGTAAATATACTAGTATCTACTCAAATCTTCTGTGAAGTAAGAATACAATGATATCCACTGCGTGCCTCAGCACTCATTGGACTGCATACATCAAAACTTATTACTTCCAATAAGTTACTTTCTTGTTCCATCTCACTAGAAAATGAGGTCTTTAGTCATCTTGCCCATGTGGTATGATTTGCATGTCTCAAGTGATTCAAAAATCAAGTGAGTCCAAACGATCCATCCGCATGGAGTTTCTTCATGCGTCTATACCAACAGGCATGGTTTGCATGTCTCAAACGTTTGAAAAATGAGTGAGTACAAAGATCCATCAGCATGGAACTTCTTCATGCATTTTATACCAGTATGACTCAAGCAGCAGTGCCACAAGTAAGTGGTACTATAATTTCTACTTTGTATCTTTTGACAACAATATTATGAAGATGTGTATCACTACGATCGAGATTCAATAACCCGTTCATTTTAGGTGCAAGACCATTGAAGCTATTATTCAAGTAAACAGAATGACCATTAAATGAAAAGCCGTATTGCAATAAACATAATCCAATCATGTATATGCTCAACGCAAACACCAAATAACAATTATTTAGGTTTAACACTAATCCCGATGGTAGAGGGAGCGTGCGATGTTTGATCACATCAACCTTGGAAACACTTCCAAACCACAGCATCACCTTGCTTTCAGCTAGTCTCCATTTATTCCGTAGCTTTTATTTCGAGTTACTAACACTTAGCAATCAAACCAGTATCTTATACCCTGGTGCAACTAGGATTACTAGTAAAGTACACATCAATATCATGTATATCCAATATACTTTTGTCGACTTTGCCAGCCTTCTCATCTACCAAGCATCTAGGGTAGTTCCCCTTCAGTGACTGTTCCCCTCATTACAGAAGCGCTTAGTCTCTGGTTTGGGTTCAACCTTGGATCTCTTCATAGAGCAAGAACTGGTTTGCCGTTCAATGAAGTATCCCTTCATGCCCTTGCCCTTCTTGAAACTAACGGTTTTACAAACCATCAACAATTGATGCTCCTTTTCGATTTCTACTTTCGAGGTGTCAAACATCGCGAATAGCTCAAGGATCATCATATCCATCCCTGATATGTTATAGTTCATCACAAAGCTCTAGTAGCTTGGTGGCAGTGACTTTGGAGAACCATCACTATCTCATCTCGAAGACTAACTCCAGCTTGATTCAAGTGACTTGTAGTACTCAGACAATCTGAGCACATGCTCAATGATTGAGTTTCTTTTTCTCCTTACTTTGTGGACAAAGAATCTTGTCGGAGGTCTCATACCTCTCAATAAGGGCACGAGCATGAAATCCCAGTTTCATCTCTCGGAACGTCTCGTATGTCCCGCGATGTTTGAAGCATCTTTAGCGCCTCAATTCTAAGCCAGTTAAGCAATGTGCACTGAAATATCATGTAGTTATCAAAAACGTGCATGTCGGATGTTTACAGTATCCACAGATCACACTTGGGGTTCAGCACACCGAGCGGTGCATTAAGGACATAAGACTTCTGCTTGGCAATGAGGACAATCCTCAGCTAACGGACCCAGTCCACACAATTGCTACTTCTATCTTTCAACTAAGTTTTCTCTAGGAACGTATCAAAAACCCATAGAGCTATAGCGCAAGTTATAACATAATTTGCAAAAGACCTTTTGACTATGTTCGTAATAATTAAGTTAATCTAATCAAATTATTTAATAAACTCCCACTCAGATCAACATCCCTCTAGTCATCCAAGTGATACATGATCCACGTCGACTAGCCCGTGTCCGATCATCACGAGAGACGAATTAGTCATCAATCGCGAGCATCTCCATGCTGATCGTATCAACCATACGACTCATGTTCGACCTTTCAGTCTCCCGTATTCGAGGCCATGTTTGGACATGCTAGGCTTGTCGAGTCAACCTAAGTGTTCTGTGTGTGTAAACTGGCTTACACCCGTTGTATGCGTACATTAGAATCTATCACACTCGATCATCACGTGGTGCTTCGAGACAACGATCCTTCACAATGGTGCACACTTAGGGGAATACTTTCTTGAAATTTTCATGAGGGCTCATCTTATCTTTGCTACTATCATTCTAAGCAATAAGATGTAAAACATGATAAACATCGCATGCAATCATATAGTGACATGATATGGCCATTATCATCTTGCTCCTTGGATCTCTATCTTCGGGGCACCATGATCATCATTGTCACCGGCATGACACCATGATCTCCATCATCATGATCTCCGTCATTGTGTATACATGAAGTTGTCACACCAACTATTACTTCTACTACTATATCTAACCGCTAGCGATAAAGTAAAGTAATCAACATGGCGTTGCATCTCATACAATAAATGAAGACAACTCCTATGGCTCCTGCTTGTTGTCATACTCATCGACATGAAAGTCGTGAATCCTATTAAAAGAACATGATCAATCTCATACATCACATCCTTTTGACCATATCACATCACATAGCATACCCTGCAAAACAAGTTAGATGTTCTCTAATTCTTGTTGCAAGTTTTACGTGGCTGGTTAGGGTTTCTAGCAAGAACGCTTCTCACCTACGTGATAGCCACAACGTTGATATGCCAATGCTATTTACCCTTCATAAGGACCCTCGTCATTGAATCCGATCCGACTAAAGTGGGAGAGACAGACACCCGCTAGCCACCTTATGCAACAAGTGCATGTTAGTCAGTGGAACCTGTCTCACGTAAGCGTACGTGTAAGGTCTGTCCGGGCCGCTTCATCCCATGATGCCGCCGAATCAAGATAAGACTAGTAAAGGAAATCCACTGACATATTCAGCGCCCACAACTTTTGTGTTCTATTCGTGCATAGAATCTACGCATAGAACCTTCTCTCGGATGCCAGTGTTGGGGAACATAGTAATTTCAAAAAAAAATCCTACACCAAACAAGGATCTATCTATGGAGAAACTAGCAACGTGTAATGTGGTAGAGCATCTTCATACCTTTGAAGATCGCTAAGCGGAAGCGTTACTCGAACACGGTCAATGGAGTCGCACTCGCAGCGATTCAGATCGTGTTGTGATTCAGATCTAGGAGCCGAACCACGGCACCTCCGCGTTCAACGCACGTACAGCCCGGCAACGTCTCCCGCACCTTGATCCAACATGGAGGAGGGAGAGTTTGCGGGAGATCTTCGGCAGCGCGACGGCGCGGTTTCGGTGGAGCTACGAGGGATTCCGATGGAGCTTCTCCAAGCTGTGCGGAAGAGGAGGAAGAACTGGGCTGCCTGGAGAGGGAGGAAACGATTTCTGTCTCCTCCAAAGTCTAAACCTTCCACTATATATATGGGGAGAGGGAGAGGGCACCCCCTTTAGGGTTCCCACCCCCAAGGGGTGCGGCAGCCCCAACAGATCATGGAGATGGCGGCCAGGGCAGGAGAGCTGGAAGTGGCTATCGGGACCCCGATCCTAAGCCATAGAAATCCAGCCTGTAACACATCGCATCCCTTTGCGGTCTCATGCACGGTTAACCCCACGGCTGCCACCTTACCTCAGCCGGGACCGTTTGCGCCTTTTGACTCACGTATGCAATTGTGTCGCTAGCATTCCAATGTCAAAGAACCCGGGTCGACATGACTAGTCATAAACTCAGGTGGCTCAACTGTACACAGACATGCATACATAACCCAGCAAAGCAGGTGTCGGTCATCAGCGAGTGTAGACGAGTCATAGCAAGCTACAAGGACTCCATTACACCGCGTGCCATTTCCCTGTAGGGACAGACACATCAACTAAGAAGGATACATGCCGGTCAACCAATGTGTCCTAAGCAGTAGCGAACTACCAAGGCTCGGGGGAAACACAAAGGGGAATTTCTCTGTATAGAGAGCTACTAAGGGCATACGACTAGGTGTCGAATCCCATACATATCGCAGTGCATCACACGTACGCATGACTTACTCGATATGCATAGATACAACAATGGCATCACAAGATAACCATACAACATCACAACATTAATTTAGAAGACTCGGAAGAGTCTTGCATATTATGTTCATACAGGTAGGGGTCACATGACCCGACTCTCAAGTCATACAAGCAGAGTCATACAAACCAAGCGGAAGCATTAAAGCTGTCTGAGTACAGACAGTTGAAAGGAAAAGGCATAAAGCCTGACTATCTACAGATCCCTTTTGAAAGGGGCCAGGTCGTAGTTGGGACACCAGCTACTCGTCATCATCGAGGTCTAGATAGAACCCACCTGTTGGCTCATGGGTATCCTCCGCAACATTTATTAAACAAACATGAGTACAAAAGTACTCAGCAAGACTTTAGAATGGATCTATCTACTCATGCACATGTATCAATAAAGGGGTTGTGGGGTTTCATGCAGCAAGCCAACTTTGACTCTTGGCTAGACTAACCTACAATTTTAAATAGTTTTAAACAACTTTGATAAGTCATACACGAGTCCACTACCACCACAATAATACACTATCATGGATTCCTTTCCGTCTCCCTACGGAAAGGCCATACATGATACTCACACTTGTATTGATACTTTTATGAGTAGCCATTCAAGTTATCTATGAACAACATATGTCTCCAGGTAGTCGATATCGGCGGACGCGGCTATTCAAATAGATCATAACCCTGCATGGGTGTACTTCTTCACACACGCTCTCGCCACTTATCGCCATGTGCACGTCATGCACCCCGGCAACCTTCAAGCGGAAGCCCAGTGAGGGAGTCGGCCACGACCGTTAACCACGCTAATACCTAGTCCAGGTTTATCGCCTATTTGAGAGTGAACCCGCACAGAAGTCTGGCCGAGGTATCCGCCACGGCCCCAAACGATGTGCGTAGGGTTCCCAAGCCCACCATCCGAGTGCCACTTGGTACACCATGCCACTGCCAACCACATCATAGTTGTCACACCCTGTTTTTGGCTTCCCTAACTAATTAACTTATTTCAAAATTTAGGACCAATTAATTTTTTTGTGAATGCTTGTGATGCTTGGAGTGACTATTGTCTGCCTTTTTGTTTAATTGCATGTGATTGATCCCCATTAATTCTTGCCATCCTCCTAATCACCTTCTAACTCCATGATCTCCTGCCTAATGATCCTACCATGTGTTCAGGACAAATATCTATTTTTACCAAATATTATTTTCACCAAAAACTTTTCTTTGAATTAAACTTTCAAACCCCTGAGATGAGGTTTGTACTACAAGTCCTCAAATTAGGGAGTTTCTTTTTCACCAATTGTTTTATTTAAAACCATTATCAAAATGACTTTCAAAAACCACCATATTATTATTTTAAAATTTATTTTATTATTTTATTTAAAAGCCCTTCTGTGAGGCGAGAAATGGTCTCCTATGAAGGAAAGCTATTTTTATTGCCTTCAAAATATTTCAGAAAATTTAGGGAAACTGAGTGGATATATTTATTCCATATTTATGAGTTTCAACACATGGTCATGTTCAAAATATTGGGCAAACCCCTCCAAAACCATTCCTGCCTATTTCAAGCTTTTGGAATATTTCTATAAGAAATATTATCAATAAATTCCAGTAAAATTCTAGCATGTCATCTATGATATTATTGATGATCTTGCCAAGTTCCATTTCAATCCAAGTTGATTTGACTCCCCTAATCACTCTAAAACCCTATCTCTCCAGAATCAAATTTGAGTAACTCTACATTGTGAAGTGTCTCCAATTGTGCTCAAATTTGGTGGACATGTTCCAGTACTCCAATGAGGCATCCACACCAAGTGGTACACCAAGGAGAATAGAGTAACATGTCCTAAGACCCTCAAAACCCGCTCTGTTGATTTCTGACTTTGGTAAACTTTACATTATAAAGTTTCTCCAATTATCCTCAAACTTTTTGTGCATGCCTTAATGCTCAAATAATGCCCCTACGCCAAATATTGGATTTGTGGGAATTCATTTGAATAGGGTTCTAAGCAGAAACCCATTTCTGCCCATTTCTAGGGGTTTTCAAGTCTACATTGGAAAACTCCTCCAGCAAATCCCAAATTTGGTGTCCAAGCCTATTTTCATCTATTATTTGATCCTGTTAAGTTTCATAGCCATTGGAATCCATCTGGTGGCCTAACCACAGATCAAACACCTTGTGTGCACTCACTAATTTGGCTTCTTTTGCCCCTTCCACTTTTACCCTTGAGCTGAACTTTCTACCACAGCCTCACATAGTTACATTTCACCTTCAATAACTTTCCCATGGCCATTGGTCAATTATTGGAGAAGGACCCTTGTAACTTCTCTCATTTTCACCCATGGAATCACTGTTTTTTACCCTCTTGTTTCACTTCTTCTTAATCCAAGACCCCCAATTCTTTCCAGAGCCTCCCTTGTGTGCCAAGGCTTCAGTTAGAGCAAAGATATGGCATGCTTATGTGGGAAAATGAGGAGCACTTCTTCAAATGGATTTCTGGCTGAATCATGGCTTTGAACAGAAAGTAGTAGCTATCCTCCCTTGTTTGGGCTGAAACCTTGCAGTAATGTAGTCCTTCCATGCCTAAGATTGCCAGACATAATTTCTCCCCAAGGCTCCCCTCCTAAGACCCACTTTTATCAGCTCCAAGTTTGCTGTTAGAAACTTTGCGGCAGTCAAGAGCCACTCAAATCAAGTCCACTAGCCACCAAATTCCAGAGTCCCCTTCCTCATAGCATGCCCCACCTCCCGGACAGCTTCGGCTGGTTATTGCAAACCTGTGGGTGTGAGTGGGCGTGGTGACCACCACCCTGACCTGCAAACCGGGTGCTCGGCACCTAGTTTCTCTCCTCCCGACCGTTTCTTGGCAAAGCAGCTTGTCTCAGTATGTCTCAGCCCTTGCTTTTGACCATTCAAACCGCTCCCCACCAGCAGCTAGCCTCCAAGATCTTGCTAGGGTGCGTGGCGGCCATGCATCGAAAGCTCCAGGGAGCATCCGAGCTTTTCTTCTCTCCCCCTCTCCATTTTGGCTCCGTCCGAGCGCCCTAAGCCTCCAGACCATCTCTCCTCTCCTCCTGGGATCCGTCCCGAGCTCCCCCTGTTCCTCCCGAGCCTTCTCTTCCTCCCCTCTCTCTTCGGCAGCCATGGCCGAAGCCACCAGAGGCCGCGCGCGAGCACGGCTAACCAGGGGTCTTCCCTCGCCCCTGGGCCCCCTCCGGAGGACCACCTCATTGCCGGGCCTCCTCCCAAGCTCGTCCATCTCCCTCCCTTCGCTCCTAGTTCCGAGACCAGGGGTAGACGGCCTCCCCGTATATCTCGTCAGCGGCACCCATGCAACCCTCCCCTGCAGGTGCTGAGCAGGGGAACGGGTACGGCTAACCGCCCCGAGCGCGCCGACGTCCGGCACATCGCCGGGGGGTGGCCACCGCCGCCTGGGGAAGCTCCTCCCGCGACGGTCTACCCTCCTACATCTCCTCTCTGCGCGTGCTCGAGGTAGGAGAAGCTCCTGCACGCGGGGCCCTCTCGTTAGTCAGCCAGGGCTGGGCCCAGCCGTCTTAAGTGGAGGCGGGTTCCCCTGGAGCCGTCTTCCTCGCGCCGAAGGCGTAAACCCCGGAATACGCCTCCTGCGTGGCCCTGCGCGCCAAGCCGAGCCAACAGGCTGTCCCATTTGCTCATCTGCCGCCCCTGGAGCTAGATAGCTCGAGGGATAAGTGTCCCCTCTTCCTTTTCCTTTCATTCCTATCTTACAAATTCCACCATAAATTCATGCTAACTCCAATTTCATTGATTCAAATTTCTGCAGGATCCTAAAAATGAGGCCTATCTAAATAAGTGCTTTGCACATTTTTCCCTCCCAACTTTCTGTGGTGTTTTATTTAAAATCCCAATCTGGATATAAAATATCCCACCTTTCAAAATTCCTAGCAGATTCAAATCAACTCCAAATGGAGTGATTCAAACTCCGAGAGCCTTCTAAAATCTTTCTCTATTTTTATAACCCTGGTCAACATTTTTGTGTGACTTACTTCTGTTGCAATAAATAAATAGCTCCTATTGCTATTTATTCCTCACTGTAAAATCTCTAGAATATTCATACCACCTCCAAATCCAGTGAAACCACTTCCTAAATATTTCTAAAATCATTCTCTATTAAATGGGTGCCTCCACTTATTTTTAACAGAATGATTTCTATTGGCTTATTCAATGGCTACCTATTGCTCCTTTCACCTATTCGAAAATTCTTGATGATTCAAATCTCTTGTAGAAGCTTCAGGTATTTTTCTTATGACCAGAGAGGTCCAAGAAAAATAAAACTTCTATTTATAGAACACTTTTATTCTGCTTGCTATATGGCTTACTATAGTTGATTCCGACGATAGTTGACGGTAGACGGAGTATTCGGAGTTGGAGCGGAAGACCTCGAAGACCCCGAGGACTTACGTGAGCAAGGCAAGCGGCCCTTTGACCATGACTTGAGCATATGAATTGATGCATGCTAGAATAGCAAGTACTTTTCCGTTGCATGTGATCACAGTGCCGGTTCATCATTGGTGTGATGGTACCGAAGGCTTCATCGAAGCACTTGCATGATAGTGATGTTATACATATGGCTCCTCGGAGCACAAACATGATGAGCTTGACCCTACCATCTACGAGGATCAGGCTACTGTCATGTTGACTAGTAAGTTATAGGACCATTGCATTGAGCTTGACCCTACCCCTTGAGGGTCATGTTAATACCATGTTGACAAGTAAAGATAGAGCAAATTATCGTGAGCATGACGATCAGTTAAATAAAGAGTTTATGAAAACCCCGTCGGGTGCCACTAATGCCCGAGGGTGATGATGAGATGGTGATCACTTTTGGTGAAGCGATGCACCGGTGTTTTGTGTGAGTATGGTTTCGGAAAGGGGATTAGATTTATGATGTGTCGACCGTCCCAACCTTACCAGTACGTCCACGATACCCCTTTATGGGACGGGGCTTTGTTGATTACTCTGGTCGGTACTAGCAAAGAGCCACATTACTAGTGGCGGGAGTGATTGTCGTCACTCTCGTGATGGGGTCGTGCCAGGTAGGACGACTATGCCATTATTATGAGTTCCAGGCACACCGTTGGTCCCCGCATGGTTGATACTGTCCAGAGTCGGTGCTCGTAATACATACAACATGTGGGCTCGGTACCAATCGAGTGGACCTCTTTTTTCTAGTATCGTCAGGGGAAATATGATGATCGGGTACTTACCTGGGGTATACGTGATATACCGCGAGTCGTGGATGACACGGAAGTTTCCCGTTTCTCGTGGGTCCAGCGTACTACCTCTGCAGAGTTTAAACTATTCGAATAGCCGTGTCCACGGTCAAGGACAGTTGGGTAATCCTGCTTAAACTACGTCCTGATATTTCCGCATAAACCAAGTGTGTGTGTGTGTGGTGTTAAAAAGGTGTTGTTATGATAATCACAATAATGTGACCAAGTTCGGTGACTTGGCATATAGGGTAAACCCGGAGGGTTTAGCCCTCAGCTGATACATTGAGGTTATGACAAGTCCGATGACTTGGCATATAGGGTGAACCCGGATGGTTCAATCCTTAGCAGATATGTTGATATTTGTAACCTGTTTTTCAAAATTAATTCTTTAGCTTGATGCATATACATGATCATTCCACCCAGATGAGTTACATTAAAATGCATGATACTGTTATCCTTCACTTTCATTGTTCGTATCATGGGCTGTTTGCGAGTACATTCAAAGTACTCATTGGCTTGCCACTGGTTATTTCATTGACCAGGTGTGAAAGATAGGATATGGTGAAGATTAAGTCGGTGATGTTCTTGCGAGCTAGGACGCTTCCCAGTCAGAATGCCTGTAGGTTAAGGCTGACGGCATGGGTTCACGCTTTCAACCAATAATTCCGCTATTGGTCTAGTTTGGTGCTTTGGCCTTTAAGGCCCTATGTATGTAAGACTCGACCGAAGTGGTCATTTATTGTATCAAACGGTATGTATGGATGTAAGACTCTATTATTCAGTATTTGTGTTCAGTGAGCATTGATCCTTGGGATCACTGGGCTCGGCGATCTCGACTTACCAGTCGGGGTCCCCACAGAGCTCGTATCAGAGCCATCCTGACTGTAGGAAGCCCTTAGTTAACACGGACGTTAGTTAGGATAAAACTTCTTTCCACATCCTTCAAAAATACTTACAAAACCCATATAGTTTCTCGACTCTCCTAAATCTACAAAGAAAATTAAGGTTATGCTCTAGCCTTCCACTCTTATTTTCCTAACACTCCTCGTCTACTTTTTCAAAACTTGCTAATGGTCGCTAGAACCTTATGCCCTTTTACCACGGTATAAATTGAAATCCTCGTGGGTAGCCCGGAAGGAAGTAACCTTTCCAGGGAAACACATGTGCTGAAGGACAGAGAAGACCACTCCGCGACCAGACGACACCAATAGAAGTACCTCTAAGAGGAACGAGGACATCGAGGCTTGGAAGATGGTGAAACCCTGGGCACTGTTCCAAAGTGATGCCACTTTCGCCTACGATAATATGGACATAATATATGCAAACCTTGAGCTGCATCACTAGTAGAGCGAACCTGTCAGTTATAAGTAATTGTGTCGACCACCACCGGTGGATGAGAACCTTGCCATTTGGTCCGCCTCACCTTAGTGAGCAGGAAAACGGTTCTCTTCATCCCCCGCTCTAGGTGTCGATATCGCAATTAGTATGATTGACAGATCAGAACTCTATCATGTCTTGCAAATATTGGTGCATGAAGGTGTCCACTTGAGACCCTCGAAGCCTCTGAAGACAAGAAGACGATGACAAGATCACAAAGACAAGGAAGACCCTGTCAGTGACAGCTATGAAGAACCACCTTTGTCAGCAACTTCCCAGACGAGAAGACAACGAGAGTTCCTTACAACTCAAGCGAATTGCTTCAGCAAGCAACAACAAGACGCGTGACAACACCCTGAGAAGGTCCAGAAGAATTAGCGGATTCATCTCCGGAGAAAGAAGCAAGCACGACTGTCGATTCCCAGAACCTAGGATAGGATGAGTCGTGAATCCCCTATGCGAAGTCGAGTCCGTGAAATGGTTCGGATGGACCATGTTGTGTGTTGTTTGTTTTTGTTGTTTGTGCTTTGATATGAGTCGCGCTTTTGCTTAGGCAACAAGCATGCGGTTATATCACTTGTCTTATTTTGATGGTCAAAATAATTTTAGCACTTGTTTGAGTTGAATTTTCAACGCTTGTTTGATTGCGCTGAGACCCTTAGACACTCCCCTCTGTGCTCTCTCTCTTTCTCTCACACTCTCTCGACAACTGAAGACAGCAAGACAAGACGCACCAAGGATCCACTTCGAAGGACGACTGACACTGAAGACACTGACTGTGCTATGCTTAACCACACGCAACCGTAGGAGTGTGTTTTCCCTCAAGATTGGAAAAACCACACTAGACCAGACTAACCTCCACAAGCCTTTCCGGCTCAAATTTTCTGGTCACGTGTGTAGTACACGGACTTGTCAGAACTCGTGTAGGTCCCGGATAAACCTTGCTAAGCACCGGGTTCTCAATGGAACAAGTGATCACCGTGAACAAGTATCCTTCCATCTCAAGCTAGCACTATAACCTTGATGCCATAAGAGGACCGATCTCCGATATGAGAGCATTAGACTAAGATTTTTGTGATGATAATAGATGTCTTGAGGATATAGTTAGACTATTTTGGTGGATCATGAGACCCTTATAAAGGTAGGTGGATTTGGTGGATCGAGTTGGTATAGTAGCACAACTTATATAATCTGGAGTAAGATTGGATTTAGTAGGACGATTATGATCGTGAACATTATTCTTGGTGGTATACATGACTTTAGCCAGTAGTTGGCATGGTTTGCAGATAATTACCATAATGACTTGGAGTATCAAGTATACTTCTTATTGGATTTCAGTCTTGGATTTAAATAGGCAATATTAATAGAGTATTGAGGATGACAAAGACCACATGGTTCGGAGTAAATTGGATTTAGCTCGTTAATCTCGATCATGATACCATGTTTCTCGGTGGATATAGAGTGCGTATACTTGGAGTTGTCAAATAAATTTACAACCGGCCTTGGAGATTAGATGGCCATGATTATTGAAGTTGGTGGATATACTATGACGTAATTCTTGCAGTAATATGTGAGTTTTGAGGACTCTAAGAGATTATGTAGAACCCCATCCGTGTTGGATTTGTAAGAGTGATAGGTCTAGTAATGATTGATCAGATTGATGGATCACTTGATCGGATTCATAGGAAGGAAACAAAATGTTGGATTGTTCTACTACGTGTTTCCTTAATATAGTAGTGTAGTACCCTGTCCATTGGATGACTTAGGTGGACAAATGGATTTGTTGTGCCTCAGATTCAATCGTGGTAGGTGTATGTCTCCCCAAGGTCCTTGCATAGTAATGCATGTACAGTTGGGGCTACGGCATACTTGTAAGTGTTTGGGTTTAGTTCTTCCCTCAACCCGGAGTTGACTAGCTTGAGCGGTGTGGAGTTGACCCACGTAGGATGATATCCTTGATGAGATGAGGTGATGTTGTCTCAAGTTAGCGTTCCAACTATTGGCATCTAAGGAATGTGCTTAGAGATAAGATGCTAACTGTTCGCCCACATCCTAAGTTCCTTAAGACCCTAAAGCTTCGCTGAGCCACAACATGGACGGACTACGACCATAGAAGACGACTCTAAGTCGTTGAAAGGTGGCCAGTCCCGCCCATAGCAAGTCCCGTTCTCCTCACCTGACTTTTGAGCACTGTGCTTATGTCGTGTTTGGGAAGGTAGGTTATCATCCTCACTCATGACATACTTACTCACCAAGTAAGAGGAAGAACACCTTAGTCGTGTTTGGTCGAGCCCAGGAATGCTGATTGTTATGCCTCTCGAAGGTACGGTGATATCTCGAGAAGGTGGACTTCTTGAAGCAGTCCCAAGACGACGGACGTCGGTCCTCGCGAATAAAGAGGAAGGACCGCCGTGACGAGGAAGCCCCGACAACGACAATGAAGCATTTAGAAGTCAACCACCAACCACGCACCGACCACATCAACAACGTCAAGAAGCCTCGACGATTCAAGATGACGAAGCCCTTGGACAAGCGAAAGAATGAGACGACCTCTCGTTGGTCCAAATCAAGGACAAGAGTACTAGTGAGTCATGGTGGAAACCTGCTAAAGGTGATTCCCGCTTGCCGAGTCGCAGACCTTGGGAATGGATGACTGGTCTATACTCTTGGGTAGCCAGCTTATCCAGAAACCCTCGCAAACTCCCAAGATGGCAGGACATGTTCGGGACCTGAGCCTCTGAGCTTAGACTCATAGGTGAGACCCAGCCCGGACCCTTTCAAGAGAAGCCTTCGAAGACTAATTGCAACCATAGCTTGACTGCCGAAAGGAAGTCAATGACTTCCTCGTAAGCAGGAAGCCATGCGAAGACTTGACAGTGCGTTCTAACACGAGACATCTTGATGTCACTAACCGGCATGCGAAACCCCAGGACCAGATCCCACACACACCATTTTGCCACGTATTCTGACTTTGGAATACACTCGCACGCCAGAACCTTGCACAGACTTAGCTCACCAAGCCCTTGACCTCCGTCAAGCATAACTTATTGCCAGATTCCGCTCATGATTAGTCGAGGACTTGTGAACATTCGAAGTTGTACCATCAAGCACCTCAAGACCATGACAACAACATGGGGACATGAAGACTACCTCCAACTCAAGATTCTGTATCTCACCAACCCCTAGCCTAGAAATCTCGGGGACGAGATTTTCTTAAGAGGGTAAGGTCTGTCACACCCTGTTTTTGGCTTCCCTGACTAATTAACTTATTTCAAAATTTAGGACCAATTAATTTTTTTGTGAATGCTTGTGATGCTTGGAGTGACTATTGTCTGCCTTTTTGTTTAATTGCATGTGATTGATCCCCATTAATTCTTGCCATCCTCCTAATCACCTCCTCACTCCATGATCTCCTGCCTAATGAGCATACCATGTGTTTAGGACAAATATCTATTTTTACCAAATATTATTTTCACCAAAAAGCTTTTCTTTGAATTAAACTTTCAAACCCCTGAGATGAGGTTTGTACTACAAGTCCTCAAATTAGGGAGTTTCTTTTTCACCAATTGTTTTATTTAAAACCATTATCAAAATGACTTTCAAAAACCACCATATTATTATTTTAAAATTTATTTTATTATTTTATTTAAAAGCCCTTTTGTGAGGGCAAAAATGGTCTCCTATGAAGGAAAGTTATTTTTATTGCCTTCGAAATATTTCAGAAAATTTAGGGAAACTCAGTGGATATATTTATTCCATATTTATGAGTTTCAACACATGGTCATGTTCAAAATATTGGGCAAACCCCTCAAAAACCATTCCTGTCTATTTCAAGCTTTTGGAATATTTCTATAAGAAATATTCTCAATAAATTCCAGTAAAATTCTAGAATGTCATCTATGCTATTATTGATGATCTTGCCATGTTTCATTTCAATCCAAGTTGATTTGACTCCCCGAATCACTATAAAACCCTATCTGTACAGAATCAAATTTGAGCAACTCTACATTGTGAAGTGTCTCCAATTGTGCTCAAATTTGGTGGACATGTTCCAGTACTCCAATGAGGCATCCACACCAAGTGGTACACCAAGGAGAATAGAGGAACTTGTCCTAAGACCCTCAAAACCCTCTCTGTTGATTTGTGACTTTGGTAAACTTTACGTTATAAAGTTTCTCCAATTATCCTCATACTTTTTGTGCATGCCTTAATGCTCAAATAATGCCCCTACACCAAATATTGGATTTGTGGGAATTCATTTGAATAGGGTTCTAAGCAGAAACCCATTTCTGCCCATTTCTAGGGTTTTTCAAGTCTACATTGGAAAACTCCTCCAGCAAATCCCAAATTTGGTGTGCAAGCCTACTTTCATCTATTATTTGATCCCGTTAAGTTTCATAGCCATTGGAATCCATCTGGTAGCCTAACCACAGATCAAACACCTTGTGTGCACTAACTAATTTGGCTTCTTTTGCCCCTTCCAATTTTACCCTTGAGATCAACTTTCTACCACAGCCTCACATGGTTACATTTCACCTCCAATAACTTTCCCATGGCCATTGGTCAATTATTGGAGAAGGACCCTTTGTAACTTCTCTCATTTTCACCCATGGAATCACTGTTTTTACCCTCTTGTTTCACTTCTGCTTAACCCAAGACCCCCAATTCTTTCTAGAGCCTCCCTTGTGTGCCAAGGCTTCAGTTACAGTAAAGATATGGAATGCTTACGTGGGAAAAATGAGGAGCACTTCTTCAAATGGATTTCTGGCTGAATCATGGCTTTGAACAGAAAGTAGTAGCTATCCTCCCTTGTTTGGGCTGAAACCTTGCAGTAATGTACTCCTTCCATGCTTAATATTGCCAGACATAATTTCTCCCCAAGGCTCCCCTCCTAAGACTCACTTTTATCAGCTCCAAGTTTGCTGTTAGAAACTTTGCGGTAGTCAAGAGCCATTCAAATCAACTCCACTGACCACCAAATTCTAGAGTCCCCTTCCTCATAGCATGCCACACCTCCCGGACAGCTTTGGCTCGTTATTCCAAACCTGTGGGCGTGAGTGGGCATGGTGACCACCACCCTGACCTGCAACCCGGGTGCTCTGCACCTAGTTTCTCTCCCCCCGACTGTTTCTTGGCGAAGCAGCTTGTCCCAGTATGTCTCAGCCCTTGCTTTTGACCATTCAAATCGCTGCCCACTAGCTGCTAGCCTCCAAGCTCCTCCTAGGGTGCGTGGCGGCCATGCACCGAAAGCTCCAGGGAGCATCCGAGCTTTTCTTCTCTCCCCTCTCCATTTTGGCTCCCTCCCAAGCGCCCTAAGCCTCCAGACCATCTCGCCTCTCCTCCTGGGATCCGTCTCGACCTCCCCCTCTTCCTCCCGAGCCTTCTCTTCCTCCCCTCTCTCTTCGGCAGCCATGGCCGAAGCAACCAGAGGCCGCCGCGCGAGCATGGCTAACCAGGGGTCTTCCCTCGCCCCTGGGCTCCCTCCGGAGGACCACCTCATCGCCGGGCCTCCTCCCAAGCTCCTCCATCTCCCTCCCTTCGCTCCTGGTGCCGATAACAGGGGTAGACGGCCTCCCGTATATCTCGTCGCCGGCACCCATGCAGCCCTCCCCTGCAGGTGCTGAGCAGGGGAACGGGTTCGGCTAACCGCCCCGAGCGCGCCGACGGCCGGCACATCGTCGGGGGGTGGCCACAGCCGCCTGGGGAAGCTCCTCCCGCGACGGTCTACCCTCCTGCATCTCCTCTCTGCGAGTGCTGGAGGTAGGAGAAGCTCCTGCACGCGGGGCCCTCTCGTTAGTGAGCTAGGGCTGGGCCCAGCCGTCTTAAGTGGAGGCGGGTTCCCCTGGAGCCGTCTTCCTCGCGTCGAAGGCGTAAACCCAGGAATACGCCTCCTGCGTGGCCCTGCGCGTCAGGCCGAGCCAACAGGGCGGCCCATTTGCTCATCTGCCGCCCCTGGCGCTAGATAGCTCGAGGGATAAGTGCCCCCTCTTCCTTTTCCTTTCATCCCTATCTTACAAATTCCACCATAAATTCAAGCTAACTCCAATTTCATTGATTCAAATTTCTGCAGGATCCTAAAAATGAGGCCTATCCAAATAAGTGCTTTGCACATTTTTCCCTCCCAACTTTCTGTGGTGTTTTATATAAATTCCCAATCTGGATATAAAATATCCCACCTTTCAAAATTCCTAGCAGATTCAAATCAACTCCAAATGGAGTGATTCAAACTCCGAGAGCCTTCTAAAATCTTTCTCTATTTTTAGAACCCTGGTCAACATTTTTGTGTGACTTACTTGTGTTGCAATAAATAAATAGCTCCTATTGCTATTTATTCCTCATTGTAAAATCTCTAGAATATTCATGCCATCTCCAATCCAGTGAAACCACTTCCTAAATATTGCTAAAATCATTCTCTGTTAAATTGGTGCCTCCACTTATTTTTAACAGAATGATTTCTGTTGGCTCATTCAATGGCCACCTATTGCTCCTTTCACCTATTCAAAAATCCTTGATGATTCAAATATCTTGTGAGAAGCTTCAGGTATTTTTCTTATGACCAGAGAGGTCCAAGAAAAATAAAACTTCTATTTATAGAATACTTTTATTCTGCTAGCTATATGGCTTACCATAGTTGTTTCCGACGATAGTTGATGGTAGACGGAGTATTAGGAGTTGGAGCGGAAGACCTCGAAGACGCCGAGGACTTACGTGAGCAAGGCAAGCAACCCTTTGACCATAACTTGAGCATATGAATTGATGCATGCTAGAATAGCAAGTACTTTTCCGTTGCATGTGATCATAGTGTCGGTTCATCATTGGTGTGATGGTACCGAAGGCTTCATCGAAGCACTTGCATGATAGTGATGTTATACATATGGCTCCTCGGAGCACAAACATGATGAGCTTGACCCTACCATCTATGAGGATCATGCTACTGTCATGTTGACTAGTAAGTTATAGGACCATTGCATTGAGTTTGACCCTACCGCTTGAGGGTCATGTTAATACCATGTTGACAAGTAAAGATAGAGCATATTATCATGAGCATGATGATCAGTTAAATAAAGAGTTTATGAAAACCCCGTCGGGTGCCACTAATGCCCGAAGGTGATGATGAGATGGTGATCACTTTTGGTGAAGCGATGCACCGGTGTTTTGTGTGAGTATGGTTTCGGAAAGGGGATTAGATTTATGATGTGTCGACTGTCCCAACCTTACCAGTACAACCACGATACCCCTTTATGGGACGGGGCTTTGTTGATTACTCTGGTCGGTACTAGCAAAGAGCCACATTACTAGTGGCGGGAGTGATTGTCATCACTCTCGTGATGGGGTCGTGCCAGGTAGGACGACTATGCCATTATTATGAGTTCCAAGAACACTGTTGGTCCCCGCATGGTTGATACTATCCAGAGTCGGTGCTCGTAAGACGTACAACATGTGGGCTGGGTACCAATCGACTGGACCTCCTTGTCTAGTATCGTTAGGGGAAAGATGATGATCGGGTACTTACCTCAGGTATACGTGATATACCGCGAGTCGTGGATGACACGGAAGTTTCCCGTTTCTCGTCGGTCCAGCGTACTACCTCTGCATAGTTTAAACTATTCGAATAGCCGTGTCCACGGTCAAGGACAGTTGGGTAATCCTGCTTAAACTACGTCCTGATATTTCCGCATAAACCAAGTGTGTGTGTGTCTGTGTGGTGTTAAAAAGGTGTTGTTATGATAATCACAATAATGTGACCAAGTTCGGTGACTTGGCATATAGGGTAAACCCGGATGGTGTAGCCCTCAGCTGATACATTGAGGTTATGACAAGTCTGATGACTTGGCATATAGGGTGAACCCGGATGGTTCAACCCTTAGCAGATGTGTTGATATCTGTAACCTGTTTTTCAAAAGTAATTCTTTAGCTTGGTGCATATACATGATCATTCCACCCAGATGAGTTACACTAAAGATGCATGATACTGTTATCCTTCACTTTGATTGTTCGTATCATGGGCTGTTTGCGAGTACATTCAAAGTACTCATTGGCTTGCCACTGGTTATTTCATTGACCAGGTGTGAAAGACAGGATATGGTGAAGATTAAGTCGGTGACGTTCTTGCGAGCTAGGACGCTTCCCAGTCAGAATGCCTGTAGGTTAAGGCTGATGGCATGGGTTCACGCTTTCAACCAATAATTCCGCTATTGGTCTAGTTTGGTGCTTTGGCCTTTAAGGCCCTATGTATGTAAGACTCGACCGAAGTGGTCATTTATTGTATCAAACGGTATGTATGGATGTAAGACTCTATTATTCAGTATCTGTGTTAAGTGAGCATTGATCCTTGGGATCACTGGGCACGGCGATCTCGACATACCAGTCGGGGTCCCCACAATAGCCCACCTCTATGGTCAGCACTATGCACGGTCTCCAGCATGACTATAAACACTAGAAACTACTTGCAACTCCTGGACCAAGTACTAGGCGATTAATAAGTTGAGCGGTCATATTTCAGGGCCCAACATGTGGTAGTAACTAGTCTTGGATTACATACATGGAACTCAGTTCCTAAGGACGGTTCCAATGAAACAACCTGCCATGTACTCCTACATAACCTTTCATCGGTACCTTTACCAAATCAGGTTCCACACTTATTCTTTGTCACTAGAACACATTCATCCATTCTTGTTCATCACCCATATAAAACAGACCTGACACAACTCTAGGCATAGCAAGCATAGCAGGATAAGACACATCATGGCTCAAGCAACTACCAGGTATGCTAGGTTGCAAGGATTGGCTATTTACTGTGACAATGACAGGTCATGCAAAGGAATAGGTTTAGCTATCGAAGTAAAGCATTTGAAATATTTGGTCCTAATGCAATAAGTGGGAGCAGGAGCAGGAACGTGGGATTATATCGGGATGATCAAAATGGTGCTTGCCTTGTTGTTCAGCAGAGAGATTAAATCTGTCGGTCGGATATTCGGACGTATCCGGAAGGGCAGAGCCTACCGAAATAATAACGACAATCAATATCATTCATATGCAACAATATGATGCATGATCATGGCATGAAATGAAATGTAGCATGGTTTAAGGTGACTAACAGAACCGTAGTATGAATTTGATTTGAATTCAAAATTCAAATATTATTTGAAATAATATATTTATGAAATTCATTTAATTGATTTGACCTGATGCTGTTTCATAACTTTGTTTGTCATGCATGAAAATAGCACCATTGTGTTGATTGAATTTTTCTAATCATTTTACATGTATTATTTGTCAAATTTGGAGTTATATTTAATTTTGTATGAATTTCCAAAGTTTTGCACTTATTCTAGAATTATTATAAAACAGAAATAGTATTACTGCATCAGCATGACATCAGCAGGGTCAACAAGGGCTGGTGAGGTCAAACCTAACCAGTAGGGCCCACTGGTTGGTGGCTCAGGGGCTAATACCGCGCTGACCAGAGGCTAAGTGGGGTTTGACCCACTATGGGGCCCACTATCAGTGGATCTAGGGGGTGGATTAGGCTCTAATGAGCTGTCCACGTCGGCCCCCACTCGAGTCTCGCCGGCGGCGACCAAACCCGCGGCGGATCCTCGCCGGAGTTTCTCTAAAACGTGTTGTCGCCGGAGTCGCCGGAGTTGATCTAAAATGAGCTCGAGCTCAGCTCGGATTTGAGTGCCGGGAGTACTGGGAGGAAGCCCAGGCTCGGCCTCCTCCAACAGGGGCAGCGAGAGGGGCTAGGGTTGGCCGAAGAGCACCGGCAATGAGCCATGGCTGCGGCCGGAGATCGGGTTCGACGGCCACGGGGCTAGAGAGCAGGAGAGACAGGGGTAGATGGGGGATACACTCGGGAGCTCACGGCGATGTCGATGAGAGGCTCAGGCTGCTCGGGAAGGCACTGGATCTGATGAATCGACGATGACTTGCCAGCGCCTGAAGGTGGAAGACGACATTGATGAGGGTGATGCAGGGCTCGGGGGCTCATCTCCTTTGGCGTGGATGACGTTCTCGTCGAGGCGGAGAAGATGGCGTGCTCGAGGAAGCTTGCGGTGGCTGGAGGCGAATGCTAGCTCGAGCTCGAGCTCGGCTCTATTGGCGGCCGAGAGGAGGGGGCGCAGGAGAGCGAATTAGGAGAGGGAGAGGATTGGGATGGACTCGGGAGGCTTATCCCTCTGCGGCCAGTGCGACGGAGAGGCCAGGCAGGCACTCAGGTGCGTGGCTGCGCCGGAGGAAGCGGCGGCCACCTCCTGCTGCCGACTGGCAAGGGGAAGACGACAGGAGAAGACGGGCTGGGCCAAGGTGAGCGTTAGGTATGTTTTTCCTATTTTTCTTTCTTTTCCGATTTTTGTAAATCATTTCTGGGATTTGTTTGATTTTATTTTGGCTCCAAACTATTCCCATAATTAGTGAATAAAACTCTGGGGTGTTATTTGTATTATATCCAACCCATATAAAAGATTCAACATTTTATGATATTATGAAATATTTCAAATCACATATTTGGGTGATTTCACTAGTTTTTATGATTTAGATAAAATGCCAAATGTATTTCAAAAATAAGTTCCACCCCTGAAATATTGCTTCCAATATTTATCAAAAATGGTGGGTTTCTATGAAGGCCATTTTGGGTTCATTGATTTATCACAAGTTTTGAATTGGGTTGAATATGAAAGTGCTAGGGTTTTTCTTTGATTTCTATTTTCATTTTTAATGCAAGAATAAAACATGATTCTTTCTAAACATCAATTGGAAACTAGGGATGTGATAACTTACCCCCACTCAAAAGAATCTCGTCCCGAGATTTGAAAATCGTCGGGAAGAGCGCGGGACACTCAAGTCGGAGACGGTCCTCTTTTTCCCATGTAGCCTCTTTTTCAGAATGATTTGACCATTGAACTTTAAGAAACTTGAGGTATCGACGTCGAGTGGTATGCTCAGCTTCATCAAGAATACGAACAGGGTATTGTCGGTATGAATGGTTATCTTGGAGATCAAGCGTTTCGTGGTCCACTTCACGGATAGGATCCGAGAAGCAACGTCTGAGTTGCGAGACGTGGAAAACATAATGAACCTTTGAAAGATGCGGATGAAGTTCCAGTTGGTAGGCAACTTCTCCTCGTTTGGCAAGAATGCGAAAAGGACCAATGTAATGAGGAGCCAATTTGCCTTTGATACCGAAGCGATGGGTACCCTTCAAAGGTGTAACCCGAAGGTAATCCTTCTCGTCAACTTCAAAGGTCACAGCCTTATGATGACGATCATATTGGCTCTTTTGACGAGATTGGGTTGTTTCAACTTTTCACGAATAATGCAAACTTGCTCTTCTGCTTCCTGGATCATATCCGGACCAAAGCATTGCCTCTCTCCGGTTTCTGACCAATTAAGAGGTGTTCGACATCTTCGTCCATAGAGAACTTCAAAAGGGGCTTTGCCCAAGCTTGATTGATAACTATTGTTATAAGCAAATTCGGCGAATGGAAGGCACTTCTCCCAATTCATACCGAACAATATAACACAAGCTCGAAGCATATCCTCTAGGATTTGATTGACTCTTTCTACTTGACCACTTGATTGAGGATGGAAAGAAGTGCTAAAAGATAGGTGAGTCCCCATGGCATTCTGAAAACATTCCCACAAATGAGAAGTAAAAATACTTCCACGATCTGAGTTAATCTCCAGAGGGACACCATGAAGCGACACTGTTTGAGAGATATATAACTCTGCTAGCTGGCTAGCTGTTATACTCTCACGAACTAGAAGAAAATGAGCTACTTAGGAAATACGGTCAATGACCAGAAAGATAACATTATTTCTTTTCTTGGTCCTGGGAAATCCGGTGCTGAAATCCATACTAAGTTTATCCCATTTCCATTCAGGAATAGCTAAAGGTTGAAGGGTGCCAACAGGCCTTTGATGTTCTGCCTTAACTCGATAACGAACGTCGCAGTTAGCAATGAACTCATCAATTTCTGTCTTCATCCTAGTCCACCAAAACCTCTGGCATAGGTCCTGATACATCTTAGTACTACCAGGATGAATGGTGAGAGGAGAATCATGAGCCTCCTTAAGGATCAACTGCCTCAGATGTGGATTGTTAGGAACCACTAAACGGTTCTGGAAAATAACAACATCTTGATCATTTATAGAAAATTCCTTAGCGCTTCCGCTAATAATATTTTCCTTGATCCGTGATATACACTTATCACGCTTTTGGCCAGCTATGATTTGATCCCTAAGAGTAGGTTTCGCCACCAGGTTAGAAAGGAATCCTTGAGGAACAATGTGGAGGTTTAACTTCCAAAATTCCTCATAGAGACGTGGTTGACCTTGTTGTAACATCAGATTGTTACAATAAGACTTATGACTTAGTGCATCAGCCATGACATTGGCCTTCCCCGGGATGTAAGCTATCCCTAAGTCGTAATCTGTGATCAACTCGACCCACCGTCTTTGCCTGAGATTCAAATCCGGCTGGGTGAAGATATATTTCAGACTTTGGTGATTAGTGAATATTTCACAACGATTACCAAGAAGGTAATGTCGCCAGTTTTTTAGTGCATGGACTACAGCTGCAAGCTCAAGATCTTGTGTGGGATAATTATCCTCATGTGGACGCAACTGTCGAGATGCATATGCAATCACATGACGACCCTGCATGAGAATGCAACCTAATCCTTATCACGAGGCATTGCAATAGATAACAAAGTCCTTCGAAAAATCTGGTAGTACCAACACTGGTGCGGAAGTTAGGCATCTTTTCAGTTCCTGAAAACTTTGCTCACACTGTGGTGTACACTCAAACTTTTTATCTTTCTTGAGGAGTTTAGTTAGAGCCTTTGCAACCTTGGAGAAGTTCTCTACAAAGCGGCGACAATAGCTCGCTAGACCAAGAAAACTCCTAACTTGCTTAACTGATTCAGGTTGAGTCCAATCAAGGACGGCTTGAACTCTCTCGTGATTGACAGCAATGCCCTTACCAGAGATTACATGGCCTAGATAGGTCATTTCTGGTAACCAAAATTCACATTTTGAAAACTTGGCATAAAGGCGATGCTCTCGAAGTTTCATCAACACCAGCCTTAGATGCTCGACATGTTCTTGTTCGTTCTTCGAGTAGATGAGAATATCATCGAGGTATACCACGACGAATTTGTCCAAATACTCCATGAAGATTGAATTCATCAAGCGAGAGAAGGTGGCTGGGGCATTGGTTAAACCGAAGGACATGACGGTGTACTCGTATTGGCCATAACGAGTGACAAAGGCCGTTTTTGGAATGTCCCCGTTCTTCATCTTGATTTGATGGTAACCCAACCTCAAATCCATTTTGGAGAAGACTGAGGATCCAGTGAGCTGATCATACAGATCGTTGATCCTGGGGAGCGGATACTTGTTCTTCATGGTGACCAGATTAACTGGTCGATAATGTAAAACCATCCGGTCCGTTCCATCCTTCTTCTTAACGAAGAGGACGGGACAAGCCCAAGGAGAAGAGCTAGGTCGAATGAAACCTTTATTCAAGGCCTCATTTAGTTGATTCTTAAGTTCGGCTAGCTCTAAATGTGCCATCTTATAGGGTCTTCTGGCTATTGGGACAGTTCCTGGAACAAGATCTATCACAAACTCTACATCCCTGTGAGGTGGAATTCCTGACAGTTCTTCTAGAAAACATCCGGGAAGTCACAGACTACCAGAATGTATTCAATTTCTGGAAGAGGACTAGCATTGAGGGAATAGAGTTGGCATTTGGCAACTCGAGATGAGACATTAACTATCTCACCCGAGGGATGGGTAAGCTGAACATTCCTAGTATGGGTATCAATCTTGGCATAATGAGCTGACATCCAGTCCATACCCAAGATGATATTGATATCTGAGGAATTAAGGGCTATCAATGAGGCTAGAAAAACTAGCCTGTCTACTAGGATTTCATTGTCAAAACTTATCCTAGAAGTTTGACATTTACTACCAGGGGTTTGGACAACTAATTGGATTGGCGGATCACAAAAGGACATGTTATTCAACTGCGCATAACTTTCGGAAATGAAGGAATGAGATGACCAAGTGTCAAAAAGAACAGACGCTGGGTGATGATTGACAAGGAGCGTACCCAAAATGACGTCGGGATCCTCTGCAGCTTCTTCTACTGAAGCATAATTCACGCGACCACGCGCATGAGTTGGCTTCACATAATATGCTTTGCCCGACTTGCCTTGCCCAACAGACTTCCTAGGTTGCTTGGCAGCTATATTCTGAGGACACTCTCATGAATAGTGTCCTGGTCCTCCACACTTGTGACATGTCACCTGATTGGCACGTGGTGCAGCATTACTAGCTGGACCACCGTAGGTCTTTGCTGGGGGATTGGTCTGGTTTGCCTAAGGCGCCACATAGGATGATCTCGGGGTATATCTTGGCGGCAAGGATCTATTCAGGACCCACAACCGGCGCTTTGGAAATGCTGAACCGGATGAGGAACCAGAGTCGCGAGAGTGTTTCTTCATGGCTTCGTAGTCGGCATGTCCAATCTCGGCACTGATCTCCTTGTTGACAAGATCTTGAAAACTTGTACATTCCTGAAGGCGCGGGTCACGATGAAGTTCAAGGCTCAAACCCTTGCGGAACCTTGCCTGCTTCTTGGCATCAGTTGACACCTCTTCAGTTGCATAGTGAACGAGATTACCGAACTCACGGCTATAAGCATCCACGGTCAACTTTCCCTGAGTGAAGGCACATAATTCCTCTCTCTTACGGTCCATCAGACCCTCTAGTATGTGGTGCAGACGGAAGGTTGCATTGAAATCTGCCCATGTGGCTGCTGGTCCGGCACGACGCATAGCTTCAAAATTCTCCGACCACAGATTGGCAGGGCCTTCTAGAAAGTACGCAGCGAAGGTCACCTTGTCATCCTCAGAAATATTGGTAGAGCGTATCTTGCGCGATATCCTGCACAACCAGTCATCAGCGTCTAGAGGATCGACGGAGTGATGGAACCTCGGGGGATTCAGCTTAACAAAGTCATTGAGGGACACTCCGTCATTTCGTGGCTGACGAGCCATATTTTGCTCAATACGCTCTAGCAGACGGTTGATCTCTCTTTTGTTTCTTTCTGCCTTGAGCATAACCTCCGCCAGAGAAGGTGGGTGGGGCAGTTCCTCATGTGATGCCTGACTACCTTCTCCCCGCTCATGGCTAGGGGCACGGTTATGCCTGGTAAACACCATCCTGGCAAACAAACTCACAGCTTATACTAGATCAACATCAATACTATCTATGGATTAATAATGCACTGAACACATGGAATGCGGAAATGAACATCCTAACAACATGGTAACAAGAAACTGCTATATATACACCATGGTTCATACACACCATTACATAGTTCAGTACAACCTCAAACTGAAGAGAAAACTACTGAAAAGATGATACTACTCATCAGAGGCTTTCCAAGCTTCCTATGCATTATTTATATATGCCTCCGGAACTCATCTCACGACATAGTCATACTCCACAAGATACACGGGACTATGGAAACATAACTACTTACAATACTACTCTTCCACTCACGGGCTCAGGCACCCGCATAAAACCTCTTATACAGATTGCCTCCATGACCTGGGAGCTAAACCTACAGATCAGGAAATACTCTAGCCTGAGACCCCTGGGAACCGCAAGGACACGGGTGTGGCCTTGGTCCCCTGACTGGTGGAAGTAGAGGTCCCCGAGGATTTGATTCAGCGGAATGTCTTTGTCCTGTCTTGCTCGAACTCAAGATGTATTCTTCTTGTTAGATGGTGGATCTTCTTCATCATCTTATTTTTGCACGTTGTCATTTATAGTGTCAACTCCTTGAGGCGGTGGCGAGGAAGGTTGAGGTGGATCATCACGATGTACTTCTTCATCTTCTTCATCATGTTGAGTACCGGTTGTGGATGCCTCCGTGTTGTTTTGTGGTTCGCCTTGATGCAAAGTAGGAGCTTCCACTTGGTTCGATGAAGTACTTTCCTTCACCTCCATGGGACGAATCTTGCTGATAGGTAGATCTTGGATGGCTTCCGAAGGTTCCTTATCTCCAACATCATTTGGCAATTGTTTGATTGCGAACCATTCGATTCATAAAACTTCACATATACCGTCTCTTCCACTTTTCAAGTGAAGCTGTGGCAGACACGGTAAGTGTGAGAGTTAGATCTGTAATCGAGTTGTAAACCTTCATGAGATTTAGGAGCAAATTTAGTGCGACGATGCTTATCAAGAATGTAGTACTTTGAGACGATTACTCAAAAGTATCCAACTTGGGGTTTGTTATAGGTGAGTTGTTGGAAATATGCCCTAGAGGCAATGATAAAATAGTTATTATTATATTTCATGTTTCAAGATAATCGTTTATTCTCCATGCTATAATTGTATTGAATGAAAGCATAGATACATGTGTGGATATATAGACAAAACAATGTACCTAGTAAGCCTCTAGTTGACAAGCCAGTTGATCAAGGATGGTTAAGGTTTCCTGACCATATGCAAGTGTTGTCACTTGATAACTGGATCACATCATTAGGAGAATGATGTGATGGACAAGACCCAAACTATGAACGTAGCATGTGATCGTGTCATTTTGTTGCTATTGTTTTCTACGTGTCAAGTATTCATTCCTATGACCATGAGATCATGTAACTCACTCACACCGGAGGCATACCTTGTGCGTATCAAACGTCACAACGTTACTGGGTGACTATAAAGGTGCTCTACAGGTATCTCCGAAGGTGTATGTTGAGTTCGCATGGATCAAGGATTTGTCACTCCGTGTGAGGGAGAGGTATCTCGGGGCCCACTCGGTAATACAACATCACATATAAGCCTTGCAAGCAATGTCACTCAATTGTTAGTGACGGGATCTTGTATTACGGAATGAGTAGAAGAGACTTGCCGGTAACGAGATTGAAATAGGTATAGGGATACCAACGATCAAATCTCGGGCAAGTAACATACCGAAGGACAAAGGGAATGTTATACGGGATTATATGAATCCTTGGCACATAGATTCAACCGATAAGATCTTCGTAGAATATGTAGGATCCAATATGGACATCCAGGTCCCGTTGTTGGATATTGACCGGGGAGAGTCTCAGGTCATGTCTACATAGTTCTCGAACCCGCAGGGTCTGCACACTTAAGGTTCGGTGGCGTTTCAGTATAGTTGAGTTATATGTGTTGGTGACCGAAGGTTGTTCATAGTCCCGGATGAGATCACAGACATCACAAGGGTTTCCGTAATGGTCCAGAAACGAAGATTGATATATAGGATGGTTTCATTTGGTCTCCGGAAATATTTCGGGCATTACCGATAGTGTACCGGGAGTGACGAATGGGTTCTCGGTTTTCACCGGGAGGGGCCCACCCACCTGGGAGAGAGCCTAATAGCCCAAGGTTGGCACACCAGCCCTTAGTGGGCTGGTGAGGCCAGCCCAAGTGGGCTATGTCGGCTAAGGAGAAAAAACCAAAGAGAAAGAAAAAAAGGGAGGTGGGAAGGAAGGAGGGGACTCCTCCTCCTCCAAACCAAATTGGAGTTGGAGTCCTCCTCCTCCTCTCTCGGGCGGTGCCCTTGGGGATCCCTTGAGCCCCAAAGCTAGCCCCTCCCCTCCTCCTATATATACTAGAGGTTTTAGGGTTTTTGAGACACAACTTTGCCACGTGCAACTCAAACCTCTAATTCGTAGTTCTTCCTCTAGATCGGTTTTTTGTGGAGCTCGGGCGGAGCCCTGTAGGAATAGATCATCACCATCACCGGCGCATCGTCACGCTGTCGGAGAACTCATCTACTTCCCCGTCTCTCTTGCTGGATCAAGAAGGTGGAGATTTTCATCGAGTTGTACGTGTGCTGAATGCGGAGGTGTCGTCCGTTTGGCACTAGATCGGAACGGATCGTGGGACGACGGTGATTTAAATCACGAAGCTGTACCACTACATCAACCGCGTTTCTTATCGCTTCCCGCTTAGCAATCTACAAGGGTATGTGGATCTGATCTCCCTCTCGTAGATGAACATCACCATGATAGCTCTTCGTGTGCGTAGGAATTTTTTTGTTTCCCATGCAACGTTCCCCAACATGAGTATCTCGTATGTCGTTTTACAGAGAATCTTGTGTAAGTAGAGTAGGTTTACGGCGTGAGAAGTTGTTTCCATGACTTCTGCCCAAAAGGGTCTTAGCGTCTTGTATTCGTCAAGCATTGTTCTGGCCATCTGTATGAGAGTCCAGTTCTTCCTCTCAACAACTCCATTTTCTTGAGGTGTGTACGTTGCCGAGAACTCATGTGAGATACCTTCTTCATGAAGAAAACTATTCACATTTGTGTTCTTGAACTCCATTCTGTTATCTCTCCGAACTTTCTTGATCTTCACTTCGAACAGATTCTGATCATTCTGAGCGGAGTACTTGAAGATCTTTTGTACATGTGACTTATCACCAAGAAAGTATACCCACATAAATCTGGAAAAATCATCAACAATGACTAGACCATAAGAATATCCATTGAGGCTCTTGTAAGCATTGGGACCAAAAAGATCCATATGTAGCAGCTCGAGTGTCCTTCTTGTAGTCATGATGTTCTTCACGAGATGACTTCCACCGACTTGCTTTCCTTCTTGACAAGCACTACAAAGTCTATCTTTGTCAAACATAACATCTTTAACACCAAGAATATGATCACCTTTGATAAGCCTGTCATGGTTACGCATACCTACATGTCCTAACCATCTATACCATAACCAACCATTAGAAGATTTTGCAATAAGACATGCATGGGGTTTGGATTTTGAAGTGAAATCGACAATGTATAGATCACCTTTGCGAAAACTAGCAAAGACCATGTTATGATTATCATGGCGAAACACTTGGCAATCAACCTCCGTAAATAGCACATTGAAACCGAAGTCTGCTAGTCTACATACTGAAAGAAGATTGTTGCCAAGGGATTCAACAAGCATGACATTTTGAATGGAACTATTATCAGATATGGACATCTTACCAAGACCAAGTACCTTACCCTTGGAGTTGTCTCCAAAAGTCACATACGTTCGAGGTCCATGGTTTGGTGTGATCTCATGGAACATGTCTTTATCTCCAGTCATGTGATCGGTGCATCCACTGTCAAGTACTCACTCCTTTCCTCCGGCCATGTTGTCTCTAAAGTTCGCCATTAGACCAAGGTTCCTCATGGTCTTCTCATACTAGATGTCAAAATCCTCATCTTCATCATAGTAGCCATGCTCCACATTGTCATCGTTGGACGTAATATCCTCGTCATAAGAAACAAGAATTTCATTAGAATTTTGACTAAGACAATGTTCATGTTTATGCATGCGAATGGATTCAACAATGACATTGTTAATGGTAATGACATCTCCTTTAGCAGGCATGAAGTCACGATGCTCAAATAGACATTTATCAAAATTACGATCAGTTGGCTTCATTTTGTGAAAGGCAATGCATTTATGGAAAATGATCTCAAGATTTTCCAGGGAATAGTCGGGATATCTTTTCTCTAAGTTTTTCCACAAAGTGTAAGATCACTAGAAATTTTTCAATTGATTAAGCACATTTCTTGGAAGTCCTCTAACGATTATATTTACGGTTTTAAGATTACCAAGCATATCAAGTTCTTCATCACGAGAAGGATGCAAGGGATCAATGGGAGGCTCGTAGGGATATTCAATGTACTTTCCCAAATGGAAATTATCAAATATATGAAGCATTTCATCTTTCCATTCTCTATAATATTCCCCATCAAGAACTGGTACACTACAACTAATATTCCCTAAACTAGGCACATCCATCTTCCTCCAATGGTGTATAACCAAGGTTATGGAGACCTTGCTCTGATACCAATTGTAGGATCGATAGAAGAGGTGTCTAGAGGGGGGGGGTAATAGAGTGCTTGCATAAATTAAAGGGACAATTAAATTTGAGCCCCTAGTTGTGTCACGCCCGTTTGATTTGTCCCTAAATTCAAAAAACTCTTGTTTCTCTCCAAGCTCGTTTGCTCCTCTTATGTTTTTTCCCTATGACCGTTTGATTGTCACTTTGAAAACTTCATAATGAATTCATACTAACTCATAAAAATTCAACAAAGATAACAAAATATTTGAAAAAACTTCACCTATATCTTCATGTCATTTCTATTCATGACAAAAGTGCTGGAAAGTCCCCATCTCAATTTCAGCTCATATGATGTCACAATAATAGTAAAATCCCAAAAAATGAAAACAAATTCGAAAACTTCTGTAATTTTTCAGTGGAAAACATGGAAAGGTGTGTTGAGTGATGGAAAAGTTTCATCTGGGAATGACATTCATGGAAGTCATGGCAAAAAAAACAAAAATGATGCTCCAAAACAAAAGCATATATGAGTGATAATTTTGTTTTTTTGCCACGACTTCCACAAATTTCATTCCTTGATGAAACTTTGCAATCACTCCAAACATTTGTCAATGTTTGCTACCAAATTTTTTCATAATTGTTTGAATTTGTTTTCAATTTTTATGGATTTTACTATTCGTGCTGACATCATATGAGATCAAATTGAGATGTGGACTTTCGAGCACGTTTGTCATGAATGTAAATGACATCCACATGTAGGTGATGTTTTTTAGAACATTTTGATATCTTATTTGAATTTTTATGAGTTAGCATGAATTCCTTATGAAGTTTTTGAAGTGACGGTCAAATGGTCAAAGGGAAAAATCTTAAGTGGAGCAAACGAGCTTGGACAAAAATGAGGGTTTTTGGAATCTAGGGGCAAATCAAACGGATGTGACACAACTAGGGGCTCAAATGTAATTGTCCCTAAATTAAAATCCTAGCCTTTTCCGAATTTTAATGCTTGGCAGGTTTTAGCGATTTTAACAAGTCTAGTGCACCCTACACACGCTAGTCAGCAAATATGGCAGCGGAAAGTAAAGATTTAAACATGTAGTAAGGAGTAGAGTTTAGGAAGATCAAACGCAAAGAAGTTAACACGACGATTTTTGGCATGGTTCCCATAGGTGGAGCTATTGTACATCCATGTTAGTGGGGACTTTAACCCACAGAGGGTACCGACTGCGAGAGTCCACGGTGGGTCCACCCACAAGGGGTCCACGAAGAAGCGGCCTTGTCTATTCCACCATGGGTTCCGTCCACACAGCACTAGCCCCGCTCACGATAGACCTTCATGAACTAGGCGATCTCCTTGCCCGTAAAAATTTCTTGGTTCAACTCCACAACACGAAGTAGGACACTCCCAAGCGACACCTAACCAATCTAGGAGGCAGCACCCTCCAAAAGGTAATAGATGAGGTAGAACGATGAACTCCTTCCTCTTGTGCTTCAAAGATAGTATCCTCAACACTCAATCACTCTCTCTCAGATTTTACATGGGTAGGAGAGATTGATCTTGTGGAAATAAACTTGTGGAGGCTACAGATTAAGTTTCAAACGGATGGATTGGAATCTCTTGATCTCAACACATGAGTAGGTGGCTCTCTCTCAAAAAAATGAATCTAGGAAGTGTAAGTGTGTTCTGAGTCCTTCCTCTTTGAATGAGAGGTAGGTGGAGGGGTATATATAGGCATCGCCCAAAATCCAAAAGTTACAACATTATTTCCCAACTCGGAGACACCGAAATGAATCTCGATGGTACCGAGTTGCACAAAATGTGAAAAAATTTGAATTCTCGGTGAGACCGATATAGGAATCTTAGTGGTACCGATACGATGACCTAGACCAGTTTCCAAATCTCGATGAGACCAATTTCAAACTCGGAAAGTAAAATTCTTGAAATCTTTGTCACCAGAAAGTTGGTCACTGAATCCCGTTGGCACCAATGTGGATGTTGGTGGTACCGAGATGGTAGGGTTTGCATAGGATCTATAAAGTGTAAAAATGGTAGGGCCGAAAGCAAATAGTTGGTGGCACCGATTTTGCTGGTTTGGCTTTGGACAGAGATATTTTGTGGGAGAATGGCTCAGTATTTTGGTGGCTACCTCTAAGCACTTGAGAATCCAATTCATCATAATACTTCACCCCTTTTAATAGTATTGGATTTCCTATGGACACAAGTCATTTAGCACAAATGTAAAATGTAGAGTCTTCTTCTTTGAAGCTTGAGCCAATCCTATTCCTTTCCTTGCATTAAGGGGCTTCTCCTCCCAATCCTTTGGCCAATGCTCTTTGTGGACTATACTGGAAATATACTAGGTAAAAGTGTTAGTACAAGAGACAATATATGTTGTCATGAATTATCAAAACCTCCAAGGGAGCATATGTGTTTTCTGTGCGCTCTCACGCCGGAGGGTAGTGTAGCTGGATGGGCGCCCTTGGTCTCAGATTAGATGGAAATTCACCAATCGGCATTGTCATGGGTGAGCCAGGTCACCGGATGAAGCGCGTCGTGATGGTCGATCTTCTTAAGTGTCCGTTGACTCACGGGGCTCTAGGGGCTCGCGGGGCCCCGACGCCGCGCAGGGTACGAGCATGAGCCGAGCCTGCTCTTAGAAGAAGGTCGGGGTGTTCCCGAGACTGAAATGCATGTGAACATGGCCTGCGTGGATGTTTCGGCCTAGACCCGCTCTCACAGGCCAGAAGGAACTCCGGGAAGAGACCCCATTGAGGCCCGTAACATCGATGAAGACGTGCGTCACTACGGTCCCCTCGAGAGTGATGAGCCTCCTGAGGCAGCGCTCCCTACGGCGCCCGTCGCGCATGGCATACACTCACCGTAACTTGTCGATCTCCCGGGAAATGAACTCCTGAACCGCCAATCTGTGACATTGTACTCCTTGCTCACGAGGGTGCGTGCCGAGGCGCCTCTCTAGGTGGTGCCCTAGATACTCCCTTGGTGCAAAGGCCAAATCGGATGCCTTCCATAGGAAGCCCTCATGCCCGAACCGAGGGGGGTGCCGGGCGCACCTCCCTATGCCTGAGGAGGGAAAGCACCCACGGCACGCGCGGGGCTCGTGGCCTTAGCCTCGGCCACTATGCCTCTTGCCTTGGCAGAACTAATGGTGGGCAGTGACTGGCTCTTCCTTGGAGTTGCGGCCCTGCGAGCCCATCTCCTTTGGCATCATCTTAGTGCTCCACGACAGCGGCCTTGTAAGCATGCTCCAGGGAGCAGACCGCTTCCTTCTCCTCGCACGTGACTGTGATGATGCTGCTACAGCCTGGCATCGTTAAGACGCTGTAGACATGGTGTGTCCCAGCCATGAACTTGGCTAGTGCGGGGTAGCCCGGGATGGTGTTGTATGGCAGCCTGATGTGCGCCAAATTGAAGTCGATGTGTTCGGTGTGATAGTTGTCGCGCGTGCCGAAAATGACCGGTAGGCAAACCTGCCCCAGCGGGATGGTGGAGCCACCGGTCACCCCCGAGAACAGCCTGGTCGGCATCAGCTGGTGATAAGACACCTAGAGCATGTCGAAGGTTTCGACAAAGAGCATGTCGAGGACCGCACCCGCGTCGATGATGGTCTTGGTGACAACCACATTGCTCATCATGGGGAGCGTGCTTGCGACATCATGGGGAGCGTGCCTGCGACAGACGTAGACTTCAGGCTGTCCTAGGCGTCATAACTGATGGAGTATTGGGACCACTTGAGGGGCATCACAGACTCCGGCTTCAGGAGGATGGCGTTCGCGTCGCGGCAGAGCTCCTTGAAGTGCCGATTGGACGAGGAGGTGTGGGCCCCAGCGAGGATGCAGGCCACCATGCGAGGCTCCTGGTAGGACCGACCTCCTCATTGCATTAGTCGCCCTCATTACTTCGAGGAGGAGGCGGAGGCAGTGGAGGGATATGTGCATTGTCCGGAGGGTGCATCTCACGAGGCTGGTTGCGCCAACCGTTGTCACGATGCTGGTCGTACCAGCCCCGGCGAGAGTTGCCATTGCCGCCATCCCATGTGCCGCCACCGCGCCCGCTGTCGTGCTAGCGCCACGATCGTTGTGCTCAGGTCACCAGACGACTCACTCGTCTTAGAGGACCCTGAGCTCCTGGAAATCTTTACTTTCGTGGTTGTGCACGTCGTGGTAGATGTAGTATGGACGACGCTCCTTCTCGGGAACGCTTCGCTTTCATCCATGCTTCTGTTCGGGCTCGGCTGCGAGCACGGTAGGCCCCTTGTGCTTGGCCTTGGTGTCCTCGGGCGCGTCGTTAGGGTTGTCTCTGGCAAATAGGCGGTCCTCTTCGGCCTTGGCGCACTTATCGGCCAAGCTGAACAATTCCATGCTCGTTCTCAGGGTGTCGTTGATGGCGAGCTTTTCACACATCTTGAGGTCCTAGACGAAGTTACTGAATCCCATGAGGACTGATACGTCCATTTTTCATCATGTTTTATTGCTTCTATTTATAAAATCTTTGAACAATTTAACACTTCATGGAGTATTTCTAATGCCTTATCTCTCTTAATATCCAAGATTTACACAAGGAGCGAGAATGTCGGTAGCTGGATATCAGGGCCTGAAAAAGATACAACACAGATACCTATTCGGCACATCTCAAAATGGGTTGAAATTTCACGCAAAATTATTTTGGAATATGTAAAAAATACTGGGCCAAAGATCCACTGGAGGAGGCAAGCAGGTGCCCACATAGCACCAGGGTGCCACCCTTGGGAAGCGACCTGATGTTGTGTGGAGCCCCTGGCCCACGTCTGGACTCCTCCTTCTGGTATATAAGTCATTTTACCCTAAAAGTTTTATGGCGCGACTTTCGGGATGAGGCGCCACCGCCACGAGGCGGAACTAGAGCAGGAGCACTTTTTCTCTCAGGCAGGCAGATTCCGCCGGGGACACTTCCCTCCGAGAGGGGGAAATCGAAGACTTCATCATCACCAACAACCCTCTCATCATGGGAGGACCACTCTTCATCATCACCATCAACATCACCATCTCATCTCAAACCCTTGTTTATCTCTTGTATTATATCTTTGTGTCTGAACTTCAGATTGGTACCTATGATTGGTTTGTAGTGTTGATTACTTATCGTAGTTGATGCTAGTTGGTTTGCCTCTGCAGATATTAAATGGTCAGATCTTTTATGTTATTCAATACCCCTCTGATCTTGAACACCATGATGATGAGTGAGTAGTAACTTTTGTTCTTGAGGACATGGGAGAAGTATTGTCACAAGTAATCATGTGAATTTGGTATTCGTTCGATATTTCGATAATATGTATGTTGTGATTCTCTTAGTGGTGTCATGTGAAAGTCGACTACCTAAGACTTCGCCATTCATGGGCTTAAGGGAACTCATTGTGGAGTAGTAATTAGATGATGGGTTGCTAGAGTGACAGAAGCTTAAACCCCAGTTTTTGCGCTATTCCGTAAGGGGCTGATTTGGATCCAAACATTTATTGCTATGGTTAGACTTTGTCTTAATTCTATTTTCGTATTTGTGAATGCTTGCGAGAGGGGATAATCATAAGTGGGAGGCTTTTTCAAGTAAGAACAACACCCAAGCACCGGTCCACCCACATATCAAATCATCAAAGTAGCGAACGCGAATCAAAAGAACATGGTGAAACTAACTAGATGAAATTCCCGTGTGTCCTCAAGAATGTTTGCATCACTATAAGTACTTGTTCGAGGCTGTCCTTTGCAGTCAAAAGGATTGGGCTATCTTGCTGCACTTTATTTACATTTTTCCCTAGTTACTTAATACAAATTATCGTGTTATCAAACTATCTGTTACCGCTTCTTTTCAGTGCTTGCAGAAACTACCTTGTTGAAAACCACTTGTCATTTCCTTCTGCTCCTTGTTGGGTTCTACACGCTTACTTATCGAAAGGACTAAGATTGATCCCCTATACTTGTGGGTCATCAAGAATATTTTCTGGCGCCATTGCCAGGGAGTGAAGCGCCTTTGGTGTGTGGATATTGGTACAGAAATATTTTTGTTACGTGCTGAAATTTATTGTTACTTGTCCCTATGGAAAGTAATCCTTTAAGAGGCTTGTTTGGGGGATCTTCACCTTAACTAGAAACCACTATAGTTGCCTCTCTACCACATACTGAAGATACTATTTATGAAATTCCTATCGATCTTATTGAGAAACTTTTACATAATCCTTATGTAGGTGATGGAAATAAACATCCTGATTTGCACTTAATTTATGTGGATAAAATTTGTGGATTGTTTAAGCTTGCAGGTTTATCTGGAGAAGGGGATAAGAAGAAAGTGTTCCCTTTATCATTGGAGGGAAAGACATTGACATGGTATAGGCTATGTGATGGTACTCACACATGGGTTCGGAATCGTTTGAAACTAGAGTTTCACCAGAAATTTATCCTATGCATTTGGTTCATCCTGATCGGAATTATATTTATAACTTTTGGCCTCCTGAGGGATAATGTATCGCTCAAGATTGGGGGAGGCTCAAGTATATGCCTCACACATGCCCCAATCATGAGCTCTCAAGAGAAATAATTCTGCCAAAAATTTATGCTCGACTTTCTCATAATTATCGAAATTTGCTTGATTCTTCTTCAAGTGGTTCTTTTATGAAGAAGACTATTGAGTTTAAATTGGGTCTTCTTGGAAAGATTAAGCGCAACCATGAGGATTGTCATATCGACAAAGGTAATGAGTTAGGTATAAATCTTGAGTTTGATTGTGTTAAATCATTTATGGAAACAGATGCCTTTCAGAAATTTAGCACCAAGTATGAACTTGACTCTGAAATAGTAGACTCTTTTTGTGAATCTTTTGCTAGTCATGTTGATCTTCCTAAGGAGAAGTGCTTTCAATACCATCCTCCTATAGCAATTAGGGAAAAACCTCCTGACATTAAACAAGAGAAAACTATTGTCAATGTTGATCTAGTTGTTCCTACTACTTATTTTGAGAAACCACCTTTTCCTTTTAGAATTAAAGAGCACACTAAGGTTTCTTCTATAGTTAGAAAAGTTATGTTAGAACACCTACACCTTCTGAGAAAATTAAGATTGAACCTAGCATTGCATTAGTTAAATATCTTTTAGTTGATGAATTGGATGAACATGTTATTTTCTTATGTGATAATGCTTCTAGAATTGCTAGTCCTGGTCTTAAGAATAAAAATAAACCCGTAGTTGGCATGCCTGTTATTTTTGTTAAAATTGGAGATCATTGTTATCATGGTTTATGTGATGTGGGTGCTAGCATAAGTGTCATTCCTTTTACTTTATATCAAGAAGTCATGAATGATATTGCACCTGCTGAAATTGAGGATACATATGTCACAATTAAGCTTGCCGATAGAAATATTATTTCACCATTTGGTATTATCAGAGATGTTGAAGTCTTATGTGGTAAAATCAAATACCCTACTGATTTTCTTGTTCTTGGTTCTCCACAAGATAGCTTTTGTCCAATCATATTTTGTAGACCTTTCTTGAGTATTGTTAATGCTCAAATTGATTGTGCTAAGGAGATTGTTAGTGTCAACTTTGCTGGTATGTCTCATGAATTGAATTTCTCTAAGTTTCATAGACAACCATATGATATAGAGTGTCGTAGTAAAGATAATTTTTTAGTCTAGCTGCTATTGTTCTGCCTCCTAATGATCCTCTGGAATAGTATTTGCTTGAGCATGAGAATGATTTGAATATGAATGAAAGGAATAAAATAGATGAGGTTTTCTTTATGCAGCCACCTATCATTAAGCATAATTTGTCTATTGAAACTTTGGGAGGTCCTCCTCCACCTAAGAGTGATCCTGCGTTTGAATTGAAGTAATTGCTTGATACTGTAAAATATGCTTATCTTGATGAAAGAAAACATATCCTGTTATTATTAGTGCTAACCTTTTAGAGCACGAGGAAAAGAGATTATTCAAAGTTCTAATGAAGCACCATGCCGCTATCGGATATACTCTCGATGATATTAAGGGCATTAGTCCCACTCTATGTCAGCACAAGATTAATATGGAACCAGATTCTAAACCCACTGTTGATCACCAACGATGTTTGAATCTGAAGATGAAGGATGTGGTAAAAACTGAAATATTAAATCTTCTGGAAGCAGGTATTATCTACCCCATAGCTGATAGTAGATGGGTGGGTCCAGTTCATTGTGTTGCTAAAAAGGGTGGTATTACTGTTGTTCCTAATGATAAGAATGAACTTATACCTCAGAGGATAGTAACTGGTTATAGGATGGTGATAGATTTTATAAATTGAATAAAGCTACTAGGAAAGATCACTACCCTTTACCTTTTATTGATCAAATGTTAGGAAGGTTGTCTAAACACACACACTTTTGTTTCTTGGATAGTTATTCTGTTTTTTATCAAATACATTTTGCACAATATGATCAAGAGAAAACTACCTTTACCTGCCCTTTTGGAACTATTGCTTAGATATGTATAGATTTTGGTTTATGCAATGCACGTGCTACTTTTCAAAGATGTATGACTGTTGTCTTCTCTGATTTTCGTGAAAATACAATTGAGGTTTTCATGGATGATTTCTCTATATACAAAACTTCTTTTGATGATTTCTTAGGCAACCTTGACTAAGTTTCGCAGAGATGTGAACAAACAAATCTTGTCTTGAATTGGGAGAAAGTGGCACTTTATGGTTAATGAAGGTATTGTCTTGGGCCATAAATTTTTTGAAAGAGGTATTGAGGTTGATAAAGCAAAAGTGGATGCTATTGAGAAGATTCCATGCCCGAAGGTTATTAAAGGTATAAGAAGTTTTCTTGGTCAAGCTGGTTTGTATAGGAGATTTATTAAAGACTTCTTTAAAATTTCTAGGCCTATTACCAATATTTTGCAAAAATATGTTCCTTTTGTTTTTTATGATGATTATGTAGAAGCCTTTGAAACTCTTAAGTCAGCTTTAATTTCTGCACCTACTGTTCATCCACCTGATTGGAATTTACCTTTTGAAATTATGTGGGATGCTAGTGATTATGCTGTTGGGGCTGTTCTAGGACAGATAGTTAATAAGAAGGTGAATGTTATTCATTATGCTAGTAAGACTTTGGACACTGCCCAATGGAATTATGCTACCACTGAAAAGGAGTTTCTAGCTGTTGTGTTTGCTTGTGATAAGTTTAGACCTTATATTGTTGATTCCAAAATTACTATTCACACTGATCATGCTGCTATTAAGTTTATTATGGCAAAGAAAGATGCTAAGCCTAGGCTTATTAGGTGGGTTCTTTTGTTGCAAGAGTTTGATATTCATATTGTTGATGGGAAAGGGGCTGAGAATCACGTGGCTGATAACTTATCTAGATTGGAAAATGTTCTTGATGACCCACAACCTATTAATGATAGTTTTCCTGATGAGCAATTAGCTGTTATTAATGTTTCTCATAATACTCCTTGGTATGCAAACTATGCTAATTATATTGTTGCTAAGTTTATACCTCCTAGTTTTACTCACCAGCAAAAGAAAAGGTTCTTTTATGATTCGAGACATTATTTCTGGGATGACCCACACCTTTATGAAGAAGGAGTGGATGGTATTGTTAGACATTGTGTACATGAGCATGAACAAGAACAAATTCTTCAGAAGTGTCACTCCGGAGCTTGTGGAGGACACCATAAAGTAGATAGAACCACACATAAGGTATTACAATCCGATTTTTATTGGCATAATCTCTTGAAGGACGCTCATAAGTTTGTCTTATCTTGTGATGACTGTCACAGGATTGGTAATATCAGTAGACGTCAGGAAATGCCTATGAATTGTTCTCTTGTTATTGAACCATTTGATGTTTGGGGTTTTGATTATATGGGACCTTCTCCTAAGTCCAATGTGTATACTCATATTCTTGTTGTTGTTGACTATGTCACTAGGTGGCTTGAGGCTATCCCCACTAGAAGTGCTGATCACAACACTTCTATTACAATACTTAAGGAAGTAATCTTTCCAAGTATGATTGATGGTGGTTCACATTTTATTGATGGTGCTTTTCGTAAGATGGTGGCTAAATATGATGTTAATCATAGAATTGTCCCTCCGCATCATCCTCAATCTAGTTGTCAAGTTGAATTGAGCAATAGGGAGATAAAATTGATTTTGCAACTATCAATAGATCTTGAAAGAATTTGTCTAAGAAATTAGATGATGCTTCTTGGGCTTATAGAACTGCTTATAAGAATCCTATGGGTATGTCTCCTTATAAAATGGTTTATGGAAAAGCATGTCATTTGCCTCTTGAATTGGAACATAAATATTTTTGGGCTGTTAAAGAACTTAACTATGACTTCAAGGTTGCAAGTGAAAAGAGGTTATTTGACATGACCTCACTTGATGAATGGAGAACCTAGGCCTATGATAATGCCAAGTTGTTTAAAGAAAAAGTCAAACTATGGCATGACAAGAGGATCCATATGGGGACCCCGACTTCCGAGTCGAGATCGCCGAATGAACGTGCTCAGTGATCCCAGAGATCAATGCTCACTGAACACACAGAAACTGGATAACAAGATTCTTACATCCATACATACCGATTGATACAATAAATGACACTTGCGGTCATGTATTACATATATAGGGCCTTGAGGGCCAACACACCCAACTTGACCAATAGTGGAAATATTGGTTGAAAGCATGAACCCATGCCATCAGCCTTAACCTACAGGCATTCTGACTAGGAAGCGTCCTAGCTCGTAGGAATGTCAGCAAGTTACTCTTCACCATATCATGTTCTCTCATACCTGTTCAATGAAATACCAATGGAAATCCGATGAGTACTTTGAACGTACTCGCAAACAGCCCATGATATGGATAATGCAGTTGGTATGGGAACAAGTAATATGTAGTATTGGCGGATAGCAGCTTAACTGTAATAAACATGATCATAGGTGGATGTGCAACATAAGCTAGATGCTATTTATAAGAACATGTTACAGACATCAACATATTTGATGTAGGATGAACACTCCCGGTTCACCCGATATGCCAAGTCGCCAAACTTGGTTGTATCAACTCTTTCTCCGATATCACCATTAAACACACACACACACACACACACACTCACTCTTGGTTTATGCGGAAACGACTGGACGTAGTTTAACCAGCATCACCCAACTGTCCTTGACCGCGGACACGGTTATTCGAATAGTTTTACACTCTATAGAGGTTGTACGTTGTACCCACGAGATCCAAGAAACTTCCGTGTCATCCACTACTCGCGGTATATAACTTACCCAAGGTAAGTACCGGATCAATGCCTTCCCCCTGACGATACTAGACAAAGAGGTCCACTCGATTGGTACCCAGCCCACATGATGTACGTCTTACGAGAGTATCATCCATGCAGGGACTAACAGTGTGCCCGGAACACATAAAAACGGCATAGTCGCCCTACCTGGCACGACCCCGTCACGGGAGTGACCACAAATAAGTCACGCCACTAAAAACGTGGCTCTTTGCTAGCACCGACCAGAGTAATCAACAAAGCCCCGTGCCATAAAGGGGTAATGTGGTCGCACATGTAAGGTTGGGACGGTCGACACATCATAAATCTAATCCCATTTCCGAAACCACTCACACCAAAATATACCCTGTGCACCACTTCTCCAAAAGTGGCCACCTATCTCATCATCACCCTCGGGTATTAGGGGCATCCGATGGGGTTTTCATAAACCTTTGATACTTACCATCATCATGCTCATGCTTCTACTATGCTTAGCTCTACTTGTCAACAAGATATTAGCGTGACCCTCATATGTGGTAGGATCATGCTCAAAATGCAAGTGCTCCGGAGGAGCCATCGGTAACATCATATCGATGATTTACCGAATATTCATGATCATATGCAATGGGAGTAATTGCTCTACTAGCATGCAATATAATATTTGCTCAAACATGGTAAAAGGGCTCCTTGCCTTTGCTCTCATAAGTTCTTGGGATCTTCGAGGTCTTCCGGTCCGACACCGAGTACTCCATCTACTCCCTCAACTATCGTCGGAACAATCACAGTCAGCCATTCAGCAAGCAGAAAAAAAGTGCTATATAAATAGAACTTTTATTTTTCTTGGAACTCTCTGGTCATAAGAAAAATACCTGAAGCTTGCTATAGGGATTTGGACCATCAGGGATTTTTGAATGGATGAAAGGAAGAATAGGTGATCCTAAAAGAAGTCTACGGAAAATATTATGATAAAAATGAGTGGAGACACTCATTTAACAGAATATAAATTTAGAAATATTTAGAAACTGTTTCACTAGATTTGGAGTTGAGGTGAATATTCTATGGATTTTCTAATATTGGATAAATAGCAAAAGGGGGCTATTTATTTATTGCAACAGAAATATGCCATATAAAAATGTTGGCTATGGCTCCAAAAATAGGGCATGATATTAGAAGGCTATGGAATTTGGAATCACTCCATTTGGAGTGGATTTGAATCCACTAGAATTTTTCAAAGGGGGGTTAGAAGCACCCCAAATCTGTATTTAAATATAAATACAGTATAAAAAGTTGTTTGGAAAAATGTGCAAAGCACACCTGTCGATAGATCTTGATTTTTGGGACCTGCATAATTTTGAATCAACCAAATTGGAGTTAAAATGAATTTTCTATAGAATTTTGAAGTTTCTAGAAAAAGAAAAAAAAGCAGAGAAGGGGGCCACCAGGGAGGCTATTGGGCGCTCAGGGTGACCGATAGGCAGGTGGGTCAGCCCAGCTACGCTAGCTGCCAACGGTGTGGCCACGCCGAAGGCGCACGGCTCCCTTTAACCACGGCGCGGGGAGGTGCACGTGGAGGAACCCACCTCCACTTAACCACCTGGGCCTGGCTCGGGGAGTCTTACACAGGGGCCCGCTTGTCGGGTCTTTCCTCTTCCTACGCCCGATCTGGGAGCACGCAGGGAGGCGGGGTCGGTCGTTGCAGGGGCCGGCTTCGGCGGCTCCAGCCTTCCTTCAGCGGCGCACCGACCAGCAAGTGATCGGGGCAAGGCCTCCCGCACCCGAGGGGGGCCAGCTCCGAAGGGGAGCCTTGGGGCGAGGGAGCTTTCGGCCATGGCGGAGACCGACGACGGCGGTCGGGGTGAGGGCGCTCCGGCCGCTACGAGGTGGAATCGAGGAGCAGGGAGGCTTTGTGGTGCTCTGAGGGTTCTCTTGGAGGTGCTAGGGATAGAGGCGGCTGGAGAGCACGAGCGCGAGCATGGCCGAAGCTGGCCATGGCGGCCAGGGAAGGAGAGGAGGAAGCTTGGGAGGATAGGGGGCTCAAGAGGGAGCTCTGCAGGTGAACTATGAAGAGGGGGAGAGATGCAGGAGCAGCAGTGGCTCGAGGGAGAAAAGATAAGGGAGGGGGAGGGAGAGATAGAGCTCGGGAGCTCTCGACAGCTCCCTGTGCACGGATGCCACACGCCCAGATGGAGCTTGGAAGCTAGCTGGTGATGGGGAGTGCTTGCAACGGGCAAAAGGAGATGTTGTGACATACTGAGACAAGTTGAATCGGCTAGAAACGGCCTAGAGGAAAGAAACAAGGTGCGGAGCACCCATATTGTTTTGAAGGAAAACTGTAACGGAAACCCCCCACAACGAGTTTTTTTAAATAATAAGAACCCAAATTCGCGCCCGTGGGGACTTGAACCTGGGTGGCTGGGTTGTACATCCACTCCACTAGCCAAGTGAGCTAGGCTCACTTCCGTCAGAGCACCCATATTGCAGGCCAGGGTGGTGGTCACCACCCCTTCTACGTGTCCAAAGCCACCCCTGGCCAGAGCAAGGTGTCAAATATGCAAGGCAAGTGTGCCACGATGCACTAGTGGAGTTTGGACCAAATTGGAGCTGGTTTGAATTGGCTTTGACTGCAATTTAGCTTGCAGCAACAAATTTAGGGATAGAAATGAGGGTGCTCAATGGAGTAATCTCAGGATGGGACCTTGTCTTGCATGCTTGGCTATGCAAGGACTACAACACTACCAAGTTTGACCTCAAGCAGTGGAGGGTAGCTAGTACTTGTTGTACAAGGCTACATTTCAACCAGAATTCAACTTGTAGATGTGCTGCTCATTTTTCCCACATGAGCATGGCATAACTTCGTTTTAAATGATTCCTTGGGATGCTAGGGACCCTCTGGAAAGAGTTGGGGGCATTAACTTAAGCAGAGGTGGTGCAAGAGGGGGTAAAAATGGTGATCCAAGGGTAAAATGAGAAGTAGTTACATGGAGCCTGTCTCCCATAATTTACCAGAGGTCATGGCAAAGCTACTCGAGATAAAATGTAACTATATAGAGGTGTGGTAGAAATTCAAGTTCAAGGGTAAAAGTGGAAGGGGCCAGAGTAGCCACTTTGGTGAGTGCACACAAAGTGTTTGATGAGTGTTAGGGATACCAGATATACTTCACTTGATATGAAACTTAACAGGATCAAATAATAGATGAAAATAAGCTTGGACACCAAATTTGGGATTTGGTGGAGAAGGTTTCCAATGTAGACTTGGAAAACCCATGAAATGGGCAGAAATGGCCTTCTGCTTACAAATCTATTCAAATCAATTCCCACAAATCCAATATTTGGTGTAGGGGAATTATTTGGGCATTAAGGCATGCCCAAAAATTTTGGGGTCAATTGGAGAAACTTTATAATGTAAAGTTTCCGAAAGTCAGAAATAAACAGAGAGGGATTTGAGGCGCTTGGGACAAGTTATTCTATTCTCCTTGATGCACCACTTGGTGTGGATGCATTATTAGAGTATAAGAACCTGTCTACCAAATTTGAGCACAAATGGAGACACTTGACAATATAGAGTTGCTCAAATTTGGATCTGGACAGATAGGGTTTTAGAATAATTAGGGGAATCAAATCAACTTGAATTGAGATGAAACTTGGCAAGATCATCAAATATATCATATGTGACATGCTAGAATTTTACAGGAATTTATGGAGAATATTTCTTATAGAAATATTCCAAAAGCTTGAAATAGGCAGGAAGGGTTTTGAAGGGGTTTGCCCAATATTTTGAACATGACCATGTGTTTAAACTCATATATATGGAATATATATGTCCATTGAGTTTCCCTAAATTTTACGAAATATTTTGAAAGCTATAAAAATAACTTTCCTTCATAAGAGACCTTTTCTGACCTCTCGGGAAGGCATTTAAATAGAATAGTAAAATAAACTTTAAAATAATAATATTGTGGTTTTGGAAAGCCATTTTCATAATGGGTTTTAAATAAAATAATTGGTGCAAAATAAATTATCTAATTTGAGGACTTGTAGTACAAATCCCATCTCACGGGTTTTGAAAGCTTAATTCAAAGAAATGTTTTTTGGTGATAATAATATTTGGTAAAAATAGTTTCTGGTCCTAAACACATGGCATGATCATTAGGCAGGAGTTTTGGGCTAAGGAGGTGAGTCTGGAGAGTAACAGAAATTATTGAGAATCAAACACAAGCATACAAGCAAGCAAGCAAACAATAGTCACTTCAAGCATCACAAGCATTCACAAAAAAGAATTAATTGATCCTAATTTTGAAGAAAAGTCAAATCAGTTAGGAGAGTTAAAAATAGGGTGTTACAAACCAAAATAGATAATTCAAAGTGGGTCAATATGTTTTATTATATAATTCTCGTCTTAGTTTGTTTGCAGGTAAACTTCTCTCAAAATAGGAAGGACCATATATTATCGAAGAAGTTTATTGTTCTGGAGCCATAAAGATCAATCATGTCGAGGGTACTAACCCGAAGGTGGTAAATGGACAAAGGATCAAGCACTACATTACAGGTACACCCATTAATGTTGAAACTAATGTTTTTTAGACTACTACACCACAGGAAATATCAAGGAGTCCTTCCGGAACACTCCAGAATACTGAAAAAGGAATAGGTACGTGATACGGTAAGTAAACGGACTCCACAAATTTCGCAAAACTATATTCTGTGAGTTTCGGAATATTTAGAAAAATATAAAAATAAAAGGAAGCCGAGAGAGTCCAATAGGTGCCCACACAGCACCCGGGGCCCCCTGGGGCGCGCCCTGATGTTGTGTGGGTCCCTGGTGCACCTTCCGGACTCCGTTTTCCTATCGTTTTACTTGTTATGCAAGATAAAAAAAATCTGTATATACTCCCCATATTGATTTGACCAGAGATATCTTCTATTCTTCTTTCTTGTTGTTTTCTGTCACATCTAAAATCTCCATGGGCTTCTCAAGCTCCTCCGAGTACAAGTTCTACAAGAATGTCATCAACCCTTACCTTCCGGAGGTGATGAAGCACCCTTAGGAGTTTGTGACCCGTGGGGGGTGCTCCACATCCTGGATGTTCAAGGACCCAAGAGGATTGGGAGCATGGAGCAAAGGCTCAAAGCGGTGGAGCAAGAGATCTTCATGTGCAAGGGGATGGTGGAGCGTGGACTCAGCGCAAATCACTCTATGATCACGGCGTTCACCCGTGAGAATAGGCTATGTGGCAAACCTTCGGAGAACATCGTCCTCAAGCTTAACGACTGCATCGACTACCTTGAAGATCACATCTATGATCTCTAGCGCCAAAACTATGAATATGAAGAAAAAATCAGAGGTATGAGTTTGGCTGCAAGTTACAGGGCTCCGGAGCCTCGCTCCTCTTATTATGGTGGAGAAACCACCCCATGGAAGTAAGAGGATGGTCTTTCTTCTTCATCACCACCATCACCTAAGGAGGAAGCTTGATCATATGGGTATGGGCACTCCCCTTGGCTTGTGCCAAGCTTGGGGGAGGTGCCCCGGTATCGTATCACCATCACTCTTATTATCTGTACCTATTTTCAATTTGATCCTTAGTTATTTCGTGATCTAGTAGAATGAAAGTTTAGTATGATCTATCTTTGAGTGCTAGTTTCTTTCCATCTATCTATGTAATCGTGTGTGAGTTATATAATCGAGAGTAGATTGCGTTTTGCTTCTTTGCTCTTGTGCTCTAATCAAAAGCAATGAAATAATGAAAAGAAAAAGATCATATGCTCATCTTGTGGTGATTAATGACATCACATAAGGAAGAGTATAAGTTGTAAAATTTATTGAAGGTTGAAAAACATAGCATTGGTCAATGATGCAATTCATGAAAAAGTTAATACGGAAGAGAAGATTCACATGCAAGTATACTATCTTGGACATCTTTTATGATTGAGAGAACCCATTAAATATTATATGCCAAACGGTTGATGTTGGACAAGGAAGACAACGTAATGAGTGATGTTTGGTCATATTCACACAAAAGTTCTATTGTCATGGATTCTCGAACATGGGGTGCTTGCCCGATACCTTTGCTAGCAAAAAACTCCGCACTAAGTAGAAATACTACTTGTGCATCCAAAACCCTTTAAGCAAATACATGCCATAAGAGTCCACCATACCTACCTATGGATTGAGTAAGATCCTTCAAGTAAGTTGTCATCGGTGCAATAAAGCAATAAAAATTGCTCCTAAATATGTACGATCTGTATTGTAAGGGGAAATAAGCGTGGTACGAACTTGTGATGGCAAAGAATAAAAGCGAGAGACTGCATAATAAAGGTTGCTATCATAAGGGCCAATATCACGTGACATTCCTTTACACTAAGAGTGAGTGCATCCTAAATTAAAATCACATGACAACCTCTGCTTCCCTCCACGAAGGGCCTATCATTTATTTTATGCAAAGAGTCAAAGTTTTCCCTCTATTCGTTTTTATTTTATCCTTTGGCAAGCATCATGTGGTGGGGAAAGATCTACGCACATATATCCAGTTGAATGTTGGTGAGCATGAGTTATTATTGTTGACATCACCCTTGAGGTGAATAAGTTTGGATTCCTCTCTTCCTCTATGTCCATCTTAAACTTGATGCTCCATATGTATGGAGTGTGTGTTAGCAATCATGAAAGACTAGATGATAGTTGAGTATGTTTTCTTCCCAAAATGATCATACATGTGACCCTTCCTGAAAGTACAATGAATTGCAATTGCATTCCTGACTGAGAACATAGTTTCTTAGTTTTCAAGAAAGATTATGCTTCATACTTCAATATTGTGGTGAATTGTTACTTGCTCATGAGAAGTCTATGATGATATTTTTTTATTTTATTGTTCATGATGCTTCCATGTCCTAATTTGATTTTTATCGACACCTCTCTCTCTAAGCATGTGGGCATGTTTTTCGATTTCGGCTTTCGCTTGAGGACAAGAAAGGTCTAAGCTTGGGGGAGTTGATACGTCCATTTTGCATAATCTTTTATTGCTGCTATTTATACAGTTTCTGATCAATATAACACTTCATGGAGTATTCCTAATGCCTTTTCTATCTTAATATGCAAGATTTACAATAGGAGGGAGAATGCCGGCGGCTGGATTTAAGGGCCTGAAAAAGCTACAGCAGAGATACCTATTCTGCACATCTCCAAATGGGCTGAAATTTCACGGAGGATTATTTTGGAATATATAAAAAATACTGGGACCAAGATCCACTGGACGAGGCAAGCCATGTGCCCATACAGCAGCACGGCGCGCCACCCCACTAGGGCGTGTCTTGATGTTGGGTGGAGCCCCTAGCCCACGTCTGGGCTCCTTCTTCTGGTATATAAGTCATTTTACCCTAAAACTTTTATGGGGAGACTTTCCAGACGGGGCACCGCCTCCACGAGGCGGCACTAGAGCAGGAAAACTCTTCCTCTCAAGTGGGTAGATACCGCTGGGGACACTTCCCTCCAGGATGGGATAATTGAAGCCTTCGTCATCACCAACAAACCTCTCTTCACGGGAGGACCAACAATCGTCATCACCATCAACATCACCATCTCATCTCAAACCCTTGTTTATCTCTTGTATTCAATCTTTGTGTGAGAACTTCAGATTGATACATGTGATTGGCTTGTAGTGTTTTTTACTTATCGTAGTTGATGCTACTTGGTTTGCCTCTTGAGATATTAAATTTTCAGATCATTTATGTTATTCAATACCCCTCTAATCTTGAACACCATGATGATGAGTGAGTAGTTAATTTTGTTCTTGAGGACATGGGAGAAGTCTTGTCATAAGTAATCGTGTGAATTTTGTATTCGTTCGATATTTTGATGATATGTATGTTGTGATTCTCTTAGTGATGTCATGTGAACGTCGACTACATGACACTTCACCATTCCTGGGCCTAAGGGAACTTATTGTGGAGTAGTAATTAGATGATGGGTTGCCAGAGTGACAGAACCTTAAACCCCACTTTTTGCGCTATTTCGTAAGGGCCTGATTTGGATCCAAACTTTTATTGCTATGGTTAGACTTTGTCTTAATTATCTTTTCGTAGTTGCGGATGCTTGCGAGAGGGGGTAATCATAAGTGGTAGGCTTCTTCAAGTAAGAACAGCACCCAAGCACCGGTCCACCCACATATCAAATCATCAAAGTAGCGAACGCGAATCAAAAGAACATGGTGAAAGTGACTAGATGAAATTCCCGTGTGTCCTCAAGAATGTTTGCATCACTATAAGTACTTGTTCCAGACTGTCCTTTGCACTCAAAAGGATTGCGCTAGCTTGCTGCACTTTATTTACATCTCTCCCTAGTTACTCGCTACAAATTATCTTGTACCAAACTATCTGTTACCGCTTGTTTCAGTGCTTGCAGAAACTACCTTGCTGAAAACAACTTGTCATTTCCTTCTGCTGCTCGTTGGATTTGACACTCTTACTTATCGAAATGACTATGATTAATCCCCTATATTTGTGGGCAATCAATGACTGCCTCTTCGGTGGCACGTTGGATCTTGTTGCGCGCGTCACTGAACCTATGGACGTGCTTGCGAAGGGTCTTCCCTGGGTGCTGCTTCACGCAACGCAGGTCGTTGACGGAAAGGGGGCAGTCCTGCGTGCCCTTAAAGTTTGCGACGAACGTCTCGCATTGGCCACTCCATGAAGAGACCGAGCCCTTGGGCAGGTTCAAGAGCGAGGACCGCGCCTAGTCCTTGAACACCATCGGGATCCAGTTCACCATGACCTTGTCGTCATCGCCCGCCACTTCGACGCTTAGGGCATAGAGCTGTAGGAACTCCGCGGAGTCCAGGGAGCCATTATAGCGTGGGGGCAGGTTGGGCTTGAACTTGGCCGGCCAAGCCACCCCGCGTAGCTCGTGGGTGAAGGCCCGACAATCCATGGTGCTTGCGTGGACGCCATGCGCGAGTGCAGCCCGGTTCTGACGCCCGGTGGTGGCGATGTCCCGGATGACCCTGTCAAGGCGCTTGCACTGCTGCTCGAGGTCCGCGCGCTCATCCATCGGCACCTCGCGCTGGACAATCTGACACCCGTCTTCATCCCCTGGGCCCATGGTGGCGGCTCGCAGGGCGGGTTTCCTGGGTGCGCGCTGGACCCGGGCTCGACATGGCCATCATGCACGGGAGGGGCGGCAGCGGTGCCCCCTGGTCCTCCTCGTCATGGCGGGATCGAGGGGGCGGAGCGAACGAGACGGCATCGGGCTTCTTTTGCGGCGGTGATGAGTTGGTTGATGCGGGCCAGCCATGCGTCATAGCTGACGTCCGCCGGACGGTAACAGAGTAGCTCGCAGGTCATGAGCAACGCTGCCTGCGTGTTCACCCACTCCATCGGGCGTGGGAGGAGGAAACCGTGGCGGTGCGGCCTTCCCTCTACATTGAAGGGTGCATGGACGAAGCTTGCTGCTCGCAGGCTAGACGGTCATTGGCCGCGCCCTTGGCCCTAGCAGAGTGACGGCGGACGTCACGGCCTGCCGGCGTGGTGACCATGACCCGCGCAACCCTGCGCTCGGGGCGCACATGGCGAGCGTCAGCCATGGGACTGGTGAAGCTGGAGAAAAATCGGATTAGAAGAGGGTCTGTGCTCCCCTACATGGCATGCCAATTGTCGGAATTGCGGCTCCACACACCCAAGTAAAGGTCCGTACACTAGGGTGCGCTCGCTCTCCAACCATGTTTAGCCTTTCAGCCTTACGGCGACTCTACGGTGGCGCCAGCTTGGGCGGTGAGCTAGAACGCACGGCAGTTTACCAAGGTTCGGGCCACCTTGTGGTTTAAAACTCTACTTCTTCTTGGATAGATCGCTCAAGGTGGAGGAAGAGTACAAAGGTGGGTTCTTGCCCCAATAAAAATGCTGGACCTCAGATCCCCCTCTACGGAGGCCGGGCCTCTCTTTTATACCAGCCTTGGTGAGGGAGTCCTGGACTAAGGGGTCCTGGGGCAGCTGGCCTATCTCTACGGGTTAGACTCCTGGGCTACTTCGGGCAACCGATGACATGTACGAGGAATATTCCACAAGACTTGGTGATCAAGACAAGGACTCCTCTACACCGACGTAGCCAACTAGGACTATTGTTATCCTAGGCCTCTGGTGTGTTATATAAATCGATGCTAGGCTGGTCGATAGATAATCTCATATTCATTATACACAACGTATACATTATTAGGTTTTTATACCACAAAATGTGATCTTGAGGTAGATCAACTCTGTACTCGATACTTCATCATCAATATAAACAAGAGCAGGATGTAGGATTTTACCTCCATCAAGAGGACTCGAACCTGGGTAAAACATCGTCTCCTTCGTCCCTTGTTACTCATCAATCCAAGATCCATAGTTTGGGACCCCCTACCCGAGCTGTGGCGGTTTTGACGTCGACATTGGTGCTTTCATTCAGAGTTCCGTTGTGTGATCGGCAGAAGGATTGATGGCTCCTCTGCAGATTGATTTTAGTTTTTTTAGACAGCGAATTCGTATTTGTTGTCCCCATTTCCTCAAGCGTCGCTTTGAAGATTGCGTTGGTAAAATTGTGGAATTGTATCTACAACATTCCTCAAAATTTCATCGCGTTCCAATGGAAGAATCTCCGGCGATCTCTGATACACCAAAGCCCTATCGAATCTGGACTAGAATCTGGATGAGTTTAGGGCGAGCGGTCCAATATCCAGCTCATACATCCATTGAATAATCCCACCTTTCATCGTTTGGAAACATTCGATGAGTACAACGAATTTTGGATCTATTTTCTTTGCAAAAACGAATCCGACCCGAGTTCATCTTCCTTCATGAACGGGATTTTGGACATCCTTTTTTAAGGAAATTTGTTTAAGGTGTTATGTGTTGTTTTAAAACACATGCTCAAAAATTGTAAGCCTTTTCCAAGGCAATTTTCACCATCACGCGGTGTCAAATGGCCTCCGAGCTACGCCACCATCAATTGTGTCATCGCTCCATCAAGCCAACGACAACCAACTTGGATCATCTCCTCGACGAGCCGATCAATATTTCGGCATCACGAGGGGGGGGCGAATAATCATTAAGAGAACCTCGTCACCCACAGGTTACTCGGGTCATGCGCCATCCAAGCCAGCATTGATCGCGTCAGGAACTCCGATCGCCATCGTCGGACCATCACTTTTTCAAGCCGACATCCATGACGCCGACCTGCTGGACTCATCGGCTGGCATGGGCGCTCTAGAGCCACCTTACCGATGTACAACGTCACCTCGGCTAAACTGGGGGCTTCGCCATCTCTTCATCAACCTGCTCTGAGGACATCGACGTCACCAGCCGACCGGCTTCATCACCTCGGCTCGACTAGAGGGCTTCGCCTCGCCACATCGATCGTGCTGCATTGCAACTTCATCAAGCCGAGCTGGACTGGAGGGATATATTTTTCTAAATATTTACTTCACTTAAGTTAATTGAGTAGAGGATTTTTATTATTATTTGATATTATTTTTGGCTTGCACTATTTTATGTGCACACGTGATCAGCTCCGACCGTTTTAGACAGTCACCTCGGTGCGTGGACATCATCGTCACGCTTCCATCAGCCGAATTGCATCGTCGACATGGTGGAACGACATGGGGGTTTCTCCGTTACAATGTCGAACTACTCTGTGTCCTCAACTGGATCAGGTGTTTCGCCTCGGCCCTTCCTAAGTTTTGTGTTGTCACTTCATCAAGTTGACCTCTTCATCGGCTACCTCGTTATAGGCTCGGGGGTAGGGACCTTGTCCTACCATAGCTCGACCCACGTCACACCGAGCACATTGACCAGCTAAGTCGCTTTCATGCTTAACTTTTTTTCAATTTTTAATTTCACTGCGGTTCAGCCAGGTGATATATTTGTGTTAAACACAAAAGTTGTTTGTTAAAAACTTAGCTTGTTAAAAGTATTGTTTGTTAAAAACACTTCCTTTACCCATGTTAACCAGGGGCTCTTAAATTTATATGATCCATTTTTTAATAAATGTGTTTTCTTCTTGGTCATTGAAAAGTCTCTTTCTACTACTCCTTTTTCCGACAGGAGTGTTTGGTCAATAGACGGGTAGTCTTGTTTCTCTCTAAAGGCGCTTGAGTTTAGTTCGCTAAACAGGCCTTGGAGAAACACTCCGCCCTCACGATATGGAGGTTGAAGCCAAAGGTTGACCCGCTTGAAGTCTGAGAGATCGGAGGTATCATGTTAAAGCACGTTCAAGGCACATATTAATTTTAGGGATTTTTTTATGTGCCCCTTGTTCGTTAGTTCAACTCATTCATCCCCACTCTTAACTTTTGCTCACTTTTCCCACTCCCTTGCTTGAAACCCTCAGAACAGGCTACAACGGACGTTGCCGTTGGGGCAGTGCTTTGACCGTTAACTTTGACGAGTGGGGCCGCATAGGGCCGAGTCCACCTTTGACCGTTTACCCGTATAGTGGTTTCGTATGCTGACCGTACAGTGGTATTCATATACGTGGTCGCATGCAACTGACCGCGGTCGTGGGGTTGCACATGTCGACGGGACATGCCCAAAACGTCCCATCGTATAAAGAGGGGGAACCACCTCCCAGTGCATCGCCCCTACCATTTCCCCCAAATCCCCTCCCTGCCGCATCGTCTTCCTCTCCCCAACCGACATAATCTCGATCTCCTCCACTGCCGTCTCGTTGTCTCCCACCGCATCCTGTTCCTCACCTTCATCTCCTCCATCTATCAGATGGCGGAAGCTCATGGCGACGCCGGCGCAGCGGCCGGAGATGTAGTGGAGTTGCAGGGTGCGGTGATCGCGGATGAAGTGAAGGATGTTGGTGGCTGATACGTCTCAAACGTATCTATAATTTTTGATGGTTTCACGATGTTATCTTGTATTCTTTGGTTGTTTTATGTACCTTTTATACCTTTTTTGGGACTAACTTATTAATTCAGTGCCAACTGCCGGTTCCTGTTTTTTCCATGTTTTTGACACTTTTCAGATCTGATTTTGGAACGGTGTCCAAACGGAAGAAAAACCCCAAAATGATTTTTTCCCGAACGGAAGAAGACATGTGGGCCTTTGGGCCACGCCACCAGGGGGGAGGCGGCGGTGGGCAGGCTTGTGGCCTCCCTGGCCACCCCCTAACCTAGGTCTTTGGCCTATAAATTCCCAAATATTCCGCAAAAAATCAGGGGAGCCTCGAAAGTACTTTTCCGCCGCCGCAAGCTTTCGTTTCTACGAGATCTCATCTAGAGACCCTTCCCGGCGCCCTGCCGGAGGGGACTTTGGAGTTGGAGGGTTTCTTCATCATCATCATCGCCCCTCCAATGACTCGTGAGTAGTTCACTTCACACCTGCGGGTCCGTAGTTAGTAGCTAGATGGATTCTTCTCTCTCTTGGATCTTCAATACAAAGTTCTGCATGATCTTCATGGAGATCTATACGATGTAATCTTCTTTGGCGGTGTGTTTGTCGAGATCCGATGAATTGTGGATCTGTGATCAGATTATCTATGATATATATTTGAGTCTTTGCTGATTTCTTATATGCATGATTTGATATCCTTGTAAGTCTCTCCAAGTCTTGGGTTTTGTTTGGCCAACTAGATCTATGATCCTTGCCATGGGAGAAGTGCTTGGTTTTGGGTTCTACCATGTGGTGACCTTTCCCAGTGACAGTAGGGGCAGCAAGGCACACATCAAGTAGTTGCCATCAAGGGTAAAAAGATGGGGTTTTTATCATTGGTTTATGATTATCCCTCTGCATCATGTCATCTTGCTTAAGGCGTTACTCTGTTCTTATGGACTTAATACACTAGATGCATGCTGGATAGCGGTCGACGTGTGGAGTAATAGTAGTAGATGCAGAAAGTATCGGTCGACTTGTTTTGGACATGATGCCTATAGATATAATCATTGCATAGATATCGTCACGACTTTGCGCGGTTCTGTCAATTGGTCGACAGTAATTTCTTCACCCACCGTCTACTTGCTTTCATGAGAGAAGCCACTAGTAAACACTACGGATCCCGGGTCTATTCACATCCATCATTTACATCTCCCCTTTTACTTTGCTTTGTTACTTTGTTGCTTTCAGTTCTCACTTGGCAAACAATCTATAAGGGATTGGCAACCCCTTCATAGCGTTGGGAGCAAGTTTTGTGTTTGTCCAGGATCTTGAGATACTCCTCCACTGGATTGATACCTTGGTTCTCAAACTGAAGGAAATACTTCCCACCGCTACGCTACATCACCCTTTCCGCTTCGAGGGAACACCAACGCAAGGCTCCAAGGCCATGAGGGAAATCCTTTGCATACTTGCCTAGGAAGTCCCTTAAGGCGTAGTCGCAGCAGAAAGATCAAGCCAAGTATTCTTCGGTCGACGTGCCTATTTCTGGCGCCGTTGGAAGGTCTTTTGTTGCAGTAGCATAAGTATTTCTGGCGCATTTGCCAAGGATACACAGTAAACATCAGAAGTATTTCTGGCGCCGTTGCCAGGGAGGATAAATCAAGATCTATCCAAGTAGGTCTCACAAACTCATCTCTTGCATTTACTTTTTTGCCACTTGCCTCTCGCTTTCCTCTCCCCCACTTCACATTTTCCGTTTTCATTTGCCTTTTTCCGTTCGCCCTTCTTCCGCTGCTTTCTATTTTCTTGTGTTACCATGTGCCTTCTTTTAGCTTGCATCTTTGCTTGCTAAAAATCCTTTGATATGGATCCTCATCCACTAGCTAATCTCTTTAAGAGACCCACTTATGTGGAACGAATTGCTAGTGAGTTGAGGGCACTTGACTATTTCTATGGAGTTTTGCTTAAGATGCGTGAATCTGAAAATTGTGAGGAAGAAATTCATGAAGTGATTCACGAGGGCTCCTTGGATGAAAAGCATGATTGCAATGGTTTCACTATAAATTCTATTAGTGACAATCATGCTAAAATTATGCAAAACCCTAAGCTTGGGGATGCTAGTCTTGCTATGACCACTACTTGTTGCAAGGATCATGATTGGGGTGCTGATTTTTCTTTTGATCTTGAAAATTTGTTCAAGCCTCAAGATGAATATGATATTTGCAATATCATTGAAAGTGGGTTTGGAGAAGTCATGACTTTAGATGATAATCCCACTATTTTTGAAGAGCGTCAACTTTGCATGCATGTGGATCATGAAAAGAATATCCTATGTGATAGTTACATTGTTGAATTCGAATATGATCCCACATGTAATTTCTATAAGAGAGGAAAATATTTTGGTAGAAACTTTCATGTTACCAAATTACCTCTCGTTATGTGGAGATTGCTATTGTCTCTTTCTTCTTCCTTGCATTTGGCAACTATTGGTTGTCTTGACAATCTGTTTTCCTATAAAATGCCTATGCATAGGAAGTATGTTAGACTTAGATGTGGTTTCCACATGCTTGAGGATGCTCTCGTTGTGCTTCAATTCTTGTCTTTTGTGAGAGCATCATTGGATGCCTAGCTAAGGGCGTTAAACAATAGCGCTTGTTGGGAGGCAACCCAACAAATATATCATTTTTCTTTCTGTTTTGTGTTTTCCATACTTTCATAATTCTGTTATGATTGCGTTTTTTGTGTTCCTTTTTTGCGTTTGTGCCAAGCAAAACCGTTATGATTAGTCTTGAGGATGATCGTTTGGTCATGCTGGAAAAGACAGAAACTTTCTGCTCACGAAAAGATCTTTTTTTCTGTAAGAGCTTTTGAGTTGATTCTTTTTGCTGCTGATTACTACGCAAATTCTTGAGACTGTCGTAATTTTTCAGAATTTTTTAAGTACCAGAGGTATACGAAATATACAGATTGCTATAGACTGGTCTGCTATTAACAGATTCTGTTTTTGTTGTGTTGGTTGCTTATTTTGATGAAACTATGGATAGTATCAGGGGGTATTAGCCATGGAAGATTGAAAGTACAGTAACCCAACATCAGCACAAGTAGAATTTAAGTTTTCTACAGTACCTAAGGAAGTGGTGGTTTGCTTTCTTGTACTAATGTTATCACGAGTTTCTGTTTAAGTTTCGTGATGTGAAGTTTTCAAGTTTTGGGTGAATTTCTTATGGACAAAGAGATAAAGAGTGGCAAGATCTCAAGCTTGGGGATGCCCAAGGCACCCCAGGAGATTCAAGGATGCCGTAAAATCCTAAACTTGGGGATGCCCCGGGAAGGCATCCCCTCTCTCGTCTTCAATTCATCGGTAACGTTACTTGGGGCTATATTTTTATTCACCACATGTTATGTGTTTTTGCTTGGAGCATCTTGTATCATAGGAGTCTTTTATTTTTGTTGTGTCACAATCATCCTTGCTGCACACCTAGAGAGAGAGAGACATGCACACACCATGATTTTGTCGAGCTTCGCTTTTATCCTTTGGTAGACAATTCAGCTCACATGTGTTTCACTTATATCTTTTGAGCTAGATACTTTTGCTTTGTGTGCTTCACTTATATATTTTAGAGCACAGCGGTGCGTGGCTTGGTAGATGATCTATGCTTTGAAAGTATTCTCAAAAGGGGTAGTTATCCAAAGGGATAAGAAAACTTCAACCTTCATGTGCATTGAATAGTTAGAAAAGTTTGATTCATCTCAATTAGTTTTGAGTTGTGGTTATGGTAATATTAAAGTCATGCTAGTAAGGTGTTGTGGATCTAGAAATACTCGTGTTGAAGTTAGTGATTCCCATAGCATGCACATATGGTGAACCGCTATGTGATGAAATCTGAGCATGATTAGTCTATTGATTGTCATCCTTTGCGTGGCGGTCGGGATCGCACGATGGTTTATACCTACCAACCCTTCCCCTAGGAGTATGCGTTGAATGCTTTGTTTCGATTACTAATAAAACTTTCGCAACAAGTATATGAGTTCTTCACGACTAATGTTGAGTGCATGGTTTAGATGCACTTTCACCTTCCACCATCACTATCTTCTTAGTGTCGTGCAACTTTCGCCGGTGCACAAAACCCACCATTAGCCTCCCTCAAAACAGCCACCATACCTACCTATTATGGCTTTTTCAAAGTCATTCCGAGATATATTGCCATGCAACTACCACCATGACATGTGCCACCACGTCTACATTGCCATTGCATGATCGTAAGATAGCTAGCATGATGTTTCCATTGATGTCTATGCCATGCTAGATCATTGCCACGGTACACTACCGAAGGCATTCCATATAGAGTCATAGTTGCTCTAAGTTTTGAGTTGAATGTGTGATGATCATCATTAATGGAGAATTGGCCCATGTTAGGAAATAAAAGAGGCCAAAGAATCCCACCAAAATAAAAAAAATATAAAAAAGAGGCCAAAGAGCCCCCCAAAAAAATAAAAAAAATGAGAGAAAAAGAGAGAAGGGACAATGCTACCACTTTTTCCACACTTGTGCATATTAAGCACCATGATATTCATGATTGAGAGTCTCTCATTTTGTCACCACCATATAGCTAGTGGGAAATTTTCATTATATAACTTGGCTTGTATATTCCAATGATAGGCTTCCTCAAAATTGTCTTAGGTCTTCGTGAGCAAGCAAGTTGGATGCACACCCACTAGTTTTCTTTAAGAGCTTTCACATACTCATAGCTCTAGTGCATCAATTGCATGGCAATCCCTACTCATGATATGTATTGATGAGCATCTCCACAGCTCATTGATATGCCTAGTTAATGTGACTATCTTCTCCTTTTTGTCTTGCAACCTCCACTACATTCCACACCATCTATAGTGCTATAACCATGGCTCACGCTCATGTATTGCATGAGAGTTGAAAAGGTTTGATAAAGTAAAGGTGTGAAACAATTACTTGGCCAATACCGGGGTTGTGCAAGATTTAAATTTGTTGTGCAATGATGATAGAGCATAGCCAGACTATATGCTTTTGTAGGGATAACTTTCTTTTGGCCTTGTTATTTTGAAAGTTCTTGATTACTTTGCTAGTTTGCTTGAATTATTATTGTTTCCACGTCAATAGCAAACTATTGTTTTGAATCTAATGGATCTGAACATTCACGTCACATAAGAGGAATTACAAAGGACACCTATGCTAGGTAGCATGAAAACATCAAAAATTCATTCTTATCACTTCCCTACTCGAGGACGAGCAGGAGTTAAGCTTGGGGATGCTTGATACGTCTCAAACGTATCTATAATTTTTTATGGTTTCACGCTCTTATCTTGTCTTCTTTGGTTATTTTATGTACCTTTTATATATTTTTTGGGACAAACTTATTAATTCAGTGCCAAGTGCCAGTTCCTGTTTTTTCCGTGTTTTTGACTCTTTTCAGATCTGATTTTGGAACGATGTCCAAACGAAAGAAAAACCCCAAAATGATTTGTTCCCGAACGGAAGAAGACCAGGGGGATTTGGGCCAGTCCATGTGGGCTCCAAGGAGCCCACAAGCCCCCACTCCTCCACCAGGGGGGAGACGGCGGTGGGCAGGCTTATGGCCTCCCTGGCCGCCCCCTGACCTAGGTCTTAGGCCTATAAATTCCCAAATATTCCGCAAAAAATCAGGGGAGCCTCGAAAATACTTTTCCGCCGCCGCAAGCTTCCGTTTCCGTGAGATCTCATCCGGAGACCCTTCCCAACGCCCTGCCGGAGGGGACTTTGGAGTTGGAGGGCTTCTTCATCATCATCATCGCCCCTCCAATGACCCATGAGTAGTTCACTTCAGACCTACGGGTCCGTAGTTAGTACCTAGATGGCTTCTTCTCTCTCTTGGATCTTCAATACAAAGTTCTCCATGATCTTCATGGAGATCTATCCGATGTAATCTTCTTTGGCAGTGTGTTTGTCGAGATCCGATGAATTGTGGATTTGTGATCAGATTATCTATGATATATATTTGAGTCTTTGCTGATTTCTTATATGCATGATTTGATATCCTTGTAAGTTTCTCCGAGTCTTGGGTTTTGTTTGGCCACCTAGGTCTATGATTCTTGCAATGGGAGAAGTGCTTGGTTTGGGGTTCTACCATGTGGTGACCTTTCCCAGTGACAGTAGGGGCAGCAAGGCACACATCTAGTAGTTGCCATCAAGGGTAAAAAGATGGGGGTTTTATCATTGGTTTGAGATTATCCCTCTACATCATGTCATCTTGCTTAAGGCGTTACTCTGTTCTTATGGACTTAATACACTAGATGCATGCTGGATAGCGGTCGACGTGTGGAGTAATAGTAGTAGATGCAGAAAGTATCGGTCTACTTGTTTTGGATGTGATGCCTATAGATATAATCATTGCATAGATATCGTCTTGACTTTGCGCGGTTCTATCGATTGCTCGACAGTAATTTCTTCACCCACCGTCTACTTGCTTTCATGAGAGAAGCCACTAGTAAACACTACAGCACCCTGGTCTATTCACATCCATCATTTACATCTCCGCTTTTACTTTGCTTTGTTACTTTGTTGCTTTCAGTTCTCACTTGGCAAACAATCTATAAGGGATTGACAAACCCTTCATAGCGTTGGGAGCAAGTTTTGTGTTTGTGCAGGATCTTGAGATACTCCTCCACTGGATTAATACCTTGGTTCTCAAACTGAGGGAAATACTTCCCACCGCTACGCTACATCACCCTTTCCGCTTCGACGGAACACCAACGCAAGGCTCCAAGGCCACGGGGGAAATCCTTTGCATACTTGCCTAGGAAGTCCCTTAAGGCGTAGACGCAACAGAAAGATCAAGCCAAGTATTCTCCCGTCGACGTGCCTATTTCTGGCACCATTGGAAGGTCTTTTGTTGCAGTAGCAGAAGTATTTCTGGCGCATTTGCCAGGGATACACAGCAAACATCAGTGGCGTCCACGGCGGTGCTGGGAAACTCACAACCGCTGCGGATGTGGAGAAGGAGGTGGCGGTCTCCGCCTCAGTGCTGCCGGAGCAGAAGGTGACAGCTGATACGTCTCCGTCGTATCTACTTTTCCAAACTCTTTTTCCCTTGTTTAGGAATCTAATTTGCATGATTTGAATGGAACTAACCCGGACTAACGCTGTTTTCAGCAAAATTGCCATGGTGTTGTTTTTGTGCAGAAATAAAAGTTCTCGGAATGAACTGGAAATTTACGAGGATTTTTTGTGGAATATATAAAAAATACTGGCGCAAGAATCAACCGGAGGAGTGGAGCGAGGAGCCCACAACCCCACCAGGCGCCCCCTAGCCGCGCCTAGGAGGCTTGTGGGGCCCTCGGAGCTCCGCAGCCTCCAACTCCAGCTCTATTTAGTCCCTTTCGTCCAGAAAAAACTCAAGGAGAAGAGTTCATTCCTCTGGAGGGTAGATCTGAAGTCCGTTCTGGGCTCCGGAGAGGGGAGATCGTCGCCATCGTCATCACCAACCTTCCTTCATCTCCAATTCCATGATGCTCTTCACCGTTCGTGAGTAATCTCATCATAGGCTTGCTGGACGGTGATGGGTTGGATGAGATCTATCATGTAATCGAGTTAGTTTTGACGGGGATTGATCCCTAGTATCCACTATGTTCTGAGATTGATGTTGCTACTACTTTGCCATGCTTAATGCTTGTCACTAGGGTCCGAGTGCCATGATTTCAGATCTGAACCTATTATGTTCTCGTCAATATATGTGTGTTCCTGATCCTATCTTGCAAGTTGTAGTCACCTACTATGTGTTATGACCCGGCAACCCCAGAGTGACAACAGTCGGAACCACTCCCGGAGATGACCATAGTATGAGGATTTCATCTATTCACTAAGTGCTAATGTGTTGTTCCGGTTCTCTATTAAAAGGAGAACCTTAATATCCCGTAGTTTCCACTAGGACCCCGCTGCCACGGGAGGGATGGACAATAGATGTCATGCAAGTTCTTTTCCCTAAGCACGTATGACTATATACGGAATGCAGGCCTACATTACATTGACGAACTGGAGCTAGTTACATATCTCTCCGTGTTATAACTGTTGCATGATGAATATCATCCGGCATAATTATCCATCACCGATCCAATGCCTATGAGTTTTTCCTACTGGTCCTTGCTACATTACATTGCCGCTACTGCTGACACGGCTGCTACTGTTACTCTATCGCTACTGCTGTCACTGCTGCTACTGTTACTCTGTCTCTACTGCTGTCACTGCTGCTACTATTACTGTTGCTATTGTTGCTATCACACCACCTTGCTACTGATACTTTGCTACAGATACTAAGTCTTTTAGGTGTGGTTGAATTGTCAACTCAACTGCTAATACTCGAGAATATTCTTTGGCTTCCCCTTGTGTCGAATCAACAAATTTGGGTTGAATACTTTACCCTCGAAAATTGTTGCGATCCCCTATACTTCTGGGTTATCAAGACTATTTTCTCGTGCCGTTGCTAGGGAGGCATAACACTATTCTCTAAGTCACTTGGGATTTACGTCTAATGATCACTATGAGGAATCCGAGAGATCCAAAAATTAAAGTCTTGCCCTCAACTACGAGGACAGGTAAGGAACTACCATCTAGCTCTGCACTTGATTCACCTTCAGTTATGAGTCAGTTTGCGACACCACCTCCTGCTAGAAATTTTGATGTGTCACCTGTGCTTGATGATGCTACTTCTGCTGTCCATGATGCTTGTGATGAGGCTTTGCTTGATACTGCTTTGCCACTAGGTGCATTCCTAGATGCACAAACTGCTAGAGGTGCTGCTAGATGTGATGATACTTTTTAAACTGCTGAGATTATTGAAGTAGAACCTGCTATTTCACCTCTTAGAACTAGCTCTCCTAGATATGAATTGCCTGATATGCCTGAGGGTTATGTTATGGAGGGAGAGATAGCTGAGGACTTTCTTGCTCGTAAGGATAGCTATGATCTTGAGAAATTACTACGCAAGTGGAAAGAAAAATCTTTGAACGCTAGGATGAAATACGACCTGAAGTTTGCTAGTTTGCCTATCTTTGTGACCGATAAGGATTATGAATTCTCTGTGGATCCTGAGTTAATCACTTTGGTCGAATCTGATCCTTTTCACGGTTATGAGTCTGAAACGGTTGTAGCACATCTTACTAAGCTACACGATATAGCCACCCTATTCACGAGTGAGGAAAAGATTCACCACTACTATATCCTTAAGTTGTTTCCTTTCTCGCTAAAGGATGATGCTAAGACTTGGTTCACTTCTCTTGCTCCTGGTTGTGTGAGTAGTCCCCAGGATATGATCTACTACTTCTCTGAAAAATATTTCCCTGCCCATAAGAAGCAAGTTGCCTTGCAGGAAATATGTAACTTTGCGCAAGTTGAAGAAGAGAGTCTCCCACAAGCTTGGGGGAGGCTCGTCCAGCTACTGAATACTTTGCCCGATCACCCTCTTGAGAAGAACGAAATACTTGATATCTTCTATAGTGGACTAACATATGATTCTAAAGACCACCTAGATAGTTGTGTCAGTTGTGTTTTTAGGGAACAAACTGTGGAACAAGCTGAGATCCTATTGAATAATATCTTGTGCAATGAGAATGCTTGGACTATTCCCGAAACACCTCCGAAGCCAACTCCAAAGAAAAGAGATATTCTATTCCTCAGTCCTGAAGATATGCAAGAAGCTAAGAAATCTATGAAAGAGAAAGGCATTAAATCTGAAGATGTCAAAAATCTACCACCTATCGAAGAGATCCATGGTCTTGATAACCCAATACAGGTAGTAGAGGTAAATTCTCTTCGTAGATTCAATGAGAGTGACATTCCTTTTGATAAACCTGCTAGCTTATGTCTGGATGCATTTGACAACTTTGTTGCCAAACAACAAAATTTCAATGATTATGTGAGCAGACAATTGGAACGGAATGCTCGCATGCTTAGTCATTTAAGTGCTTGTGTGGACAGAAACGTCAATGATCTTAAGCTTCTGAGTAAACATGCCTCTATGGTCACCACTCAGGTAGAACAAGTACTTAAGGCTTAGAATGACTTGCTCAATGAGTTGAATGACAATTATGTCAGAGTCGTCACTAGAGGCGGTAGAATGACCTAGGAACCTTTGTATCCTGAGGGTCATCCTAAGAGAATTGAACAAGATTCTCAAGGAGTCAACACCGATGCACCTAGTCATCCTAGGAAGAACAGGAAAGATGATAGGAATTTGCACGCTAGCAACCCTGTTGCTGCTACACCTGAGAATCCAAGTGATATCTCTGTTTCCGATGCCGAAACACAATTTGGTGATGAACATGAGCCTAATGATAATATCGATAGTGATGCTCATGAAGATGCTCAACCTAGCAATGATAAGGATGTGGTGATTGAACCTAGTGTTGATCTTGATAACCCACAGCCTGAGAATAAGAGATACGATAAGAACGACTTCGCTGCTAGGAAGCATGGTAAACAAAGGGAACCATGGGTTCAGAAACCCATGCCCTTTCCTCCCAAACCATCCAAGAAAAAGGATGATGAGGATTTTGAGCGATTTGTTGAAATGATTAGACATGTCTTCCCGCAAATTCATTTGACAGATATGCTCAAAATGTCTCCGTATGCTAAGTACATGAAAGATATTGTGACTAATAAGAGGAGGATACCTGAGGTTGGGATTTCCACCATGCTCGCTAATTATACCTTCAAGGGTGGAAATCCTAAGAACCTAGGTGATCCCGGAGTGCCCACTATACCTTGCTCCATTAAAGGCAACCACGTTAGAACTGCTTCATGCGATCTTGGAGCCGGTGTTAGTGTTATGCGTCTCTCTCTTTATCATAGACTTGAACTGGATAAGTTGACACCCACTGAAATCTCTCTGCAAATGGCTGACAAATCAACTCCTTTCCCTATCGGCATTTGCGAAGATGTGCCTGTTGTGGTTGCTAACGTTACTATCTTAACGGACTTTGTTATTCTGGATATTCCCGAGGATGATGCAATGGCAGTCATCCTTGGAAGACCCTTCCTAAACACTGCAGGGGCTGTTATTGATTGCAACAAAGGCAATGTCACTTTCCATGTCAACGGTAATGAGCATACGGTGCACTTTCCCAAGAAACAATATTGAGTACATTGCATCAATGCTATTGAAAAAACTTCATCGATTCTTATTAGGAGCTTTGAATGCCCTATACCTACTGTTAAGATGAAGTATGATTTGCTTGTTGGGGATACGCACATCCCCATTGAGGTAACCTAGTGACTATTCGAAAATTCTTCGTTCTTTTTTATGAGATTCGAAAAAGTTTGTCAAGGAGACTTGATCAACCTCATTGACGGATTTCTTTCGATGACCATGGGATGGATCAATCAAGGAGTCACAACCCTCTGTTCCAAGATTTCATTTTTTGTTGCTTAGAAGAAAAATGATAGATTTAGCTTTAGTTTTTCCTGTTTTCTCCTTTTTGCATCCCGTAGAAAAGTGTCCCAAATATAAAAGTTCTCCGGATGCCGTGAAAATGAAGTATGTTTTTTTCCGGAATTTTTGAAAAATTCTGAGACGGAGAGCTAGTCAGGGGGATGCACCAGTGGGCCACAAGCCCTGGAGGCACGGGCACCCCCTGGTCACGCCTACCAGGCTTGTGGGGCCCACGTGTCCCCCTTCCACTTATTCCAGCACCCATCACCTTCTCCTTCCTCTAGAAAAAATCATTTCGCAGCTCAAACCCGTGTTCTTGCTCTTCTTGCTGCGATTTTCGATCTCCTTGTGCAAAGCCCCATTCACCAAACTGTTTTGGGAAAATTGCTCCTTGGTATGTGACTCCTCCATTTGTCCAATTAGTTTTTGCTCAAGTGCCTTACACGTCGCGTATTTTTGCTGCCTTGGTGACCCTGTTCTTGAGATTCGCATGCTAATTTTAGCTGGTCCCAAGTAGTTTTAATGCATGATATGGCCTCGAGGCACTTGTAGGAGTAGTTGCTATGAGTTTAGTTAAGCCTTGTTCACTTTTCCTTTAAGTCACTGAAAATTTCAGAAAAGGAAGATGTTCAGGAGAAACTATCATGGTGGTTCCTCAAGCAAGAGGGGTCCCCGTCTCGCAATTCGGGAACCCGATCCTTACCAACCGAGGAACGCACAGGTACAACCATGTGAATGGCCTTCTGATGAATTCATGATTGATGCAGGTTTCTAATACGAGTTTGATACACTTGTTCACAATGTTGGACTTGAAGAATTCATCTCCGATAAATATGAACAGTATACTTCTCTCACTGCCTCTTTTGTTCGTAGATTCAAATTTTTGGCTGGCCATGACACATCCGTACTGTTTCATCTCTATGACAAATCGTATACCATGGATTTAGAGGACTTCAATAGAATTTGCAAGATACCTGATTGGGGTAGTCTCAATGATCCTCCTAAATCTTTGGTTAGAGATTTTTTCTCTAGTTTAACTGTTGGAGAAACTATAGATATTACGCAGGTTACCATGGGGAGCATTCATTTTCCTGCCTTGCATTACTTTGCCCTCTTCATAGGTACATGCATTAACGGCAAGATTGAGCATTATCACCTCTGTGCACCTGACCTTAGTATCCTTAAGAGCGCAGTAACGGGTGATAGAAGTTTCAACATGGGAGCTATAATAGCAAGGAGGCTGACTAATAATGCTAATGAAGGGGATTTATTTGGTGGGATCTATGCCATTCGCATAGCAAATTTTCTTGGAGTACCCATCCGCGAAGGAGATCCCCCGCTCCATACAACTTTCCTTGATCGCGCCGCTATGACACGCTATCAGTTCCTTGAGAGGGATAATGAATCCCTCCTATACCAGTTAATATTTAACCGACATCGTGTTTTCCATATTACCCTTCATGCTCCTGCCTTCTTTGACTTTCACGTAAAACGGAGATATTACATAACCAGAGGAGAGGCAGAGGAGTATGAGAGGGAGGCAAAGGTTGCTCGCCTTCGTGAGGCATCTATTTAGGCGGTAGCTGCAGCGCTCCCGTACAACTCCCATTATGATTTTGGGTATCGCCGGGACCATCCATGGGAGTAGACCAACTTAGGCCAAAAGCCTAAGCTTGAGGGAGTACGTGTTTCTCACCGACTTTATATTAATGCTTACACTTTCACTTTGTTAATCGGTGTTCACACTTTGCCACTGTATCATCCATGCTAGTTTATTTCTTTTTCACGTTTTCTTCTCGTGTGTTTGTCTAGTTTGAGAAAATCCAAAAATATTTCTCGTTCTTCTTTTGCTTGTTGGGAGCTTTCCCATGTAAATAGTTTTCTTTTTCTTTGGGTCAAGGTAGAAGACCATGGTTACAATGTTTAGTGGCTCTCGCATGCATATCTATTTATCTGTCAAAGAGCCATATTACTTTGTCTTCTCCTTTGTATTTGCTTGCAGATTTCAGCTTAGTCCAATGGACGAGCACTTTTATTATTGTTCACATCATTCGGTCGTGCAAGTGAAAGGAAATAATGACGATATATGATGAAGTGACTGAGCCCGGAAAAGCTGGTATGAACTCGATCTATTTTGTTTTTGTAAATATGACTAGCTCATCGTTCCTGATTCAGCTTTGTTGTGAGAGAAACATGTTTGCAATGACAACTTAGAGATCATAGTTTCTGATGCCATGCTTAATTAGCTAGGAGCTTATAATGGTTTGTCTTGGATGCCAACATGAATTTTGAGATGATTATGATGTAGTATGATAGGATGGTATCCTCCTTTGAATGATTCAAGTGGCTTGACTCGGCGCATGTTTACGCATGTAGTTGAAACAAAATCAACATAGCCTCTATGATATTCATGTTCATGATTATTTATGTCCTACTCATGCTTGCACTCAATGTTGGTTAATTCCAATGCATCTTGATGACTGTTGTCGCTCTCTAGTTGGTCGCTTCCCAGTCTTTTGCTAGCCTTCACTTGTACTAAGTGGGAATACTGCTTGTGCGTCCACTTCCATAAACCCAAAGTTGTTCCATATGAGTCCACCATACCTACCTATATGGGGTATCTATCTGCCGTTCCAAGTAAATTTGCATGTGCCACTCCCAAAACCTTCAAGAAATAATCTGTATTGCATGCCCGAACCGCTCATGTAGTGACAAGGGGCGATCTGTATCTTCCATGCTAGGCGTGTTATCCTCGATATGTGTTTATTCACTATCACTCACAAGAAAGGGGACGGTAATTGGAATGCCCAGTTCCATGCTCAAATCGAAAAGATAATTGCAAACAAAACTCCCCCTGGATTGTTGTTGGTATGGACGGCACCCGAGGATTCGGCTAGCCGTGGAGTGTGATTGATCGGTGGTGGGGGAGTCAAAACTTTACTCTTCTGTTCGGGACGCGCCTATAGTATGTGTAGCATGGAAGATGGTGAAAACTCTTGGTCATTGCATTGACAATGAAAGCATGCCACCCAAAATTATTTGTCTCTGTCTTCAAAGCTTGAGCTCTCGCACCTCTGCAAATCAATGCTTCCCTCTATGAAGGGCCTATCTGTTTATGTTTCTGTTGAGTCATCCTCTTCTTTCAAAAAGCACCAATTAGAGAGCACCTCCGTCATTTTTATGTTTTTCTTTTAATTGTTATTGAGTATGACTGTGACTGGATCTTCTTTGCCATGAATTACAATGTTTAGTCAGCCCTTGGTCTTTGAAGGTGCTCTGCATTTTTGTTTTGCGGTCTCAGAAAGAGCTAGTGAGATACCATCTGTTCATATTGCTTCATGATTCTTTTGATTGAAGTGTTGACTTTTGAGACTTATTATTATTGCTTTCTAGTTGATTATGCCATTGATATGAGTTTATCATGAGACCTAGATGTCATTTTTTATGTGGTTTGCTTATGATCTTGCTGAAAATCGGAATATGAGTTAGACATAATTGCAACAACAAGATCAAACAGAGTTCGTAAAAGTTTTTCTTTTGTCTCTTTCAGTTTGTCAACTGAATTGCTTGAGGCCAAGCAAGGCTTTAAGCTTGGGGGAGTTGATACGTCTCCGTCGTATCTACTTTTCCAAACACTTTTGCCCTTGTTTTGGACTCTAATTTGCATGATTTGAAACGAACTAACCCGGACGAACATTGTTTTCAGCAGAATTGCCATGCTGTTGTTTTTACGCAGAAATAAAAGTTCTCGGAATGACCTTGAAATTTACGAAGATTTTTTGTGGAATGTATAAAAAATACTGGCGCAAGAATCAACCGGAGGAGTGGAGCGAGGAGCCCACAAGCCCACCAGGTGCCCCCTGGCCGCACTTAGCAGGCTTGTGGGGCCCTCGGAGTTCCGCCGCCTCCAACTCCAGCTCTATTTAGTTCCTTTCATCCAGAAAAAAGTCAAGGAGAAGAGTTCATCGCGTTTTATGATATGGAGGCGCCGCCACCACCTGTTCTTCCTCTGGAGGGCAGATCTGGAGTCTGTTCTGGGCTCCGGAGAGGGGAGATCATCGCCATTGTCATCACCAACCTTCCTTCATCGCCAATTCCATGATGCTCTTCACTGTTCGTGAGTAATATCATCGTAGGCTTGCTGGACGGTGATGGGTTGGATGAGATCTATCATGTAATCGAGTTAGTTTTGACGGGGATTGATCCCTAGTATCCACTATGTTCTGAGATTGATGTTGCTACTACTTTGCCATTTAAAAGGAGAACCTTAATATCCCGTAGTTTCCATTAGGACCCCGCTGCCACGGGAGGGATGGACAATAGATGGCATGCAAGTTCTTTTCCCTAAGCACGTATGACTATATACGGAATGCATGCCTACATTACATTGACGAACTGGAGCTAGTTACATATCTCTCCGTGTTATAACTGTTGCACGATGAATATCATCCGGCATAATTATCTATCACTGATCGAATGCCTACGAGTTTTTCCTACTGATCCTGGCTACGTTACTTTGTCGCTACTGCTGTCACTGCTGCTACTGTTACTCTATCGCTACTGCTGTCACTACTGCTACTGTTACTCTGTCGCTACTGTTGTCACTGCTGCTACTATTACTATTGCTATTGTTGCTATCACACCAAGTTGCTATTGATACTTTGCTGCAGATACTAAGTCTTTCATGTGTGGTTGAATTGAGAACTCAACTGCTAATACTCAAGAATATTCTTTGGCTTCCCCTTGTGTCGAATCAACAAATTTGGGTTGAATACTCTACCCTCGAAAACGGTTGCGATCACCTATACTTGTGGGTTATCAACAGCGTCGAGCGGCGCAGACCATCCCGATACCCGTGATGCGCAACCTGGCGAGGAGCGGGAGGTATTTGCACTTGCTTGTTAGATGCAATATTTAGGATATTAGCTTGTAGAGTTAGTTGCATTGGTTAGATTGTGATTCATACGGTAGTACAGATGGTTAGAGTAGTTGGTTTGACGGATGGGCCGGGGTTTTCTATATGGGGGGATGGGGGTTTTTTCGTTGCAAAAATGCTAGATATATCTGTATGAGAGATAGGGATCTCTGTGCTTCAATGCTACACATATGTATGCTTATTACATTTTTTAATGCTACACAAATTGCTTTTTTAATGCTACAGACATGTATGCCTATTAGATTGGGTCCCTATTAGATTTGTTTTTGAATGCTACGCATATTGGGGTTTTGAATATCATATGCCCAAATGGAATCCACTGATTAAGAAGTTATTTGATTCATTAGTATATAAATTTGTCCTAAATATGTAGTTATATTAGCTCTGTTGTTCAATGTGTGTGCATGACAATGGAAAATGCAAATATGATCATAGTATATTAGCCCTATGATCAATGTGTCATGTTTGCATCTATAAATTTTCAATTGACTTCTATATTTACTAGTGATGGATGTAATTGTATATTCGGGAGGATGATGGTTGGGGGAAAAAGAGGAAGCTGGCCTTTACTGGGTTCGACCCGTACGATCCAGAGTATAGTGACAACGAAGAATATGAGGTAAGCCTACTTGAAATTTAGATTGTTCATTTAGTTCCTTCGACATGGTGTATATGAATCTATAATGTATTAATGCAATTCATTCATGTGTCCAGTATGATTCTGGAGAAGATGTGTACAAGGGCAACTTTGCGTCCTTCACAGCGAAGGAGGTGGAGAAGATCAAGGCCAAGGGAGTTGCTTCCTTCTTCAACTGCAAGATCAAGAAGTGGCGCTGCCCCTACTGCACAACCAAGCCAAACCCAAAGGATGGCCGCTGCAATCACCTTGTGTCTCATGCAGAGACCGTAGCGATTCACGGGGAGGACTACATGATCAGGGGGCAGCATGCTGCCCTCGCGAAGGCACTGACTCCGGTGTGATGTGATGATGTGATGAACTCAATGTGGCAGCATGTTTTATCTTTATCTTTTTGGTTACTTTTGGTAAACTGAATGTGGTTGTTTATGATGTGATGAACAGAATCTATGGTAGTAATGTATTAGGGAACCCAATGTATTATGGGAACCCATGTATTATGCTATCTATATTTGTCTGTCCTTAAATTTGCATGTGGTGTATGGTTACTTATGTTTAGATAATTTTTAAATTAATATTCATATTTTTTAAATTTTCTTTTGAAAAATATTATTTAATATAAAAACTATTAAAACATGTTTAAAATATTAAAATGTAAAACTAAGTTCAGATCCTTCTTATTCACTTAGAAATAAATCTTTGGTGATTTTTTTGATTTTTTAAAAATTTTCAAAAACAGAAGGTAACCCTACCTCATCTCCTTGAACTCTAAAATCTTGTAGGTGATAGCTCATATGTGTGAAGGTTTTCTCATGAAAATGACCATAGATGTTGTGTCCTTAAATTTTCCTGTGGTGTATGGTTACTTCTGTTTAGATGTTGTGACCTATGAGTTTAGGTGTTGCAATGATCACACATGTTGTTTCAGTATTGCTTCACTGATTAGACATGCTGCAAAAAAAACCTTGGTAAACTATCTAGGGTAACTATCTATGTTTGTATAGAAGATCATGTGTGCAAAATTTGAGGTGATTTAGAGGATGTCAAAGAAATTTCAATTTGAGAAATTTGCTCCAAATGAGCTCACAGGCTAGGGTAAACAGCCACATTTGTAATCAAGTTTTTCTGCACCTACTCTCAGTGAGCCAAATGTTTTTATTAACACATATTCAATCTATATAGTATAGATTCGAATTCTCACTATTTTTTGAATTAATCTTCATATTTTTACATTTTCTTTTGAAAAATATGCTTTAATATAAAAACTATTAAAAACACGTTTTAAATATGAAAATGTAAAACTAAATTCAGATCCTTCTTATTCACTTTGAAATGAAGCTTTGGTGGTTTTTTTGATTTTTAAAAAAAATTCAAAAACAGAAGGTAACTCTACCTCATCTCCTTAAACTCTATGAAATCTTGTAGGTGATAGCTCATATATGTGATGGTCTTCTCATGAAAATGACCATAGACTAAGTTTATGATTTTTGGTTGGTAACATGTCAGATAAGACAACATTGTGCACATGTTTCATATTTTTTTGATTTTTTTAAATTAATGGTGCTCATTTGACCTCGATCGTCCCAGATAGGGTTTTTTCATGAGAATGACCATAGACCAAGTTTAGTATTTTTCCTCATTAGTGTGTCTTATAAAACAACGAACGACGAAGGTTTCATATTTTTCAAAAAAATTAAATTAGTTATGCTCAGTCAAAGCTTTCATAACCCCGTTGACCCGCTCAAAACCCATCTAAGCCCCGCGGGGTTTCGCCTAACCCTAGCTCCCAACGTCAGCCGTCCGATCACACCCTGGCGCCAAGCGACAACCCTCGGATGTGGTCTTCTAGAAGGAATTTGGTGAGCAGGCTACGTGCAGGCTCCGGGCCGTTGGATCACAAGGACGGCTCCGCATCGTTGGATCGTGGGGCAATCCGCGAGAGGCGATGCCGGATGTTGTGCTCGGCTGCTCGCCCACTACTGACTCCGCATAGTTTTTTTGCATCGTTTTTTGGCATCGCTGTTTTGCATCGTTTTTTTGCATCGTTTTTTGCGTCGTTTTTTTTTGCATCGTTTTTTGCCTCGTTTTCTGCATCATTTTTTGCATCGTGTGTGAATGTGCTGGCTCTTTCACATTTGACCCCGGTCTCAGTCCACTCATCAAACCAACCACAGTTTCCAACGCGTATACACTCCTGATGTCGCGGTGGGTGTGAAAATAGGGCGGTTTAGGGTTTAGGTTACAATGTCTATGTAAGCCGGACGGACACTCCCCTCCCCAGTCGTAGCTCTTCGCTTGCTCCGTTTTCCCGCCGGGACCCGAGCACTCCCCTCTCCCAGCACATCAGCTATGCCACCACACCGCTAGTACTACACGATCGAAGAACATCTCTACCTCCTTCAGCAGGCCCAAATCTGTAGGCAAGCGAGGCTACCTCTAGAGGATTTCGGGGAGCCGGAGGAGGAGGTGCCGCCGCGGCAGCCGAAGGTGGAGGCATCGTCGGAGGAGGAGGCGGTGCCGCAGGAGCTGGAGGTGGAGGCTCCACCGCAAGAGCTGGAGGTGGAGGCGCCGCCGCAGGAGCCGGACGTGGAGGCGCCACCGCAGGAGATGGAAGTGGAGGCACCGCCGGTCTACTATCTGTGGCCCGACCAAACGGTGATACTCAACTCCATCCGCTCGGAAGCAGCTGCGCGGGCCCGACGTCTTCGTCAACAGCAGATGCAGGCAGCGCGGGCAGCGCGGGAGGAGGCACAGGTGGTGGCCCAGGAGGACCTGGCTCCAGCGCAGGCGGATCAAGCCATCTTCGACTACGAAGACGCATAGTGCACTAGGTAGTACGTAGGATATATATCGTAGGCTTCCCTATATTATATGCTTTCGTTATTATGCTCTCTAAGCTATGTTTGTTGATGCTTCAACATGTACGCTTTCGTTATTATGCTCTGTGAGCTATGTTTGTTGATGCTTCAAAAAATACATTACATGCTTTTTGTTGATGCTTCAAAGCCCTAAACCCTAAAATACCTAAACCCTAACCCTAAACGTAGCACTGCACCCTAACCTTGGTCTGTGGCACTTGGAAGGTGGAGACACGTGCGAGAAAAGAGGAACCAGTGGCAGCGACTGTCGCTGCGTCCGTGACGGCGCGCATGCATGCAGCCTAGCTCAATCACATGGCATACACAGCAGGTATCATGGCGGCGCACGTCGATCGGTATGCCCTAGAGTTTAATTGCCATGCTGAATTGATGTTGCGGTGGTCAAAGGTTGAGACGGTGTGAACTGTGAATCGATCGAGGAGGCGACACACGCTGCATCCCGTGGCGGCTCACGGGAAGGCTGCTTCCGTGGCGGGGCGCATCGGCGCATGCTGGTAGGCAGGCAGGCGGTTCATGTCGCGCATGCATAGCTTTAATTGCCACGTTGAATAGATGCGAGTGGATCGGGGAGACAAGCATGTGACATGAGACGAACCAGCACCAGTGACCGTCTCTACGTCCGTGGAGGCTAGCATGTAGAAAGAGGCCGGTCAGCGTACGTGGCGGCTCATGTGCAGAAAGAGGGGAGGTCAGCGCATCGTGGCGGCGGGCATCAGCGCATGGAGGCAGGCTAGCTACGTGCATGCCTAGCAGGCTCATGTCGTTACGGCACGCGCAGGGCCCGGCAACGACTGATGGAGGCACGCTAGCTACGTGCATGCATAGCAGGCTCATGCCTTTACGGCGCGTGCAGGGCCCAACAATCTAACCACGGCCCAACGAGGGAATAGAGGCATTGTTCGACGTGGCCCCAATTGTCACGTCCAACAGGCGACACAGTCCAGCGTGGCCCCACTTGTCAGAGTTAACGGTCAAAGCATTGACCCGATGGCAACGTCCACTGTGACCAGTTCTGAGGGTTTCGGGCAAAGGTGTGGGAAAAGTGAGCAAAAGTTAAGAGTGTGGGGATGAATGAATAGAGCTAACGAACCAGGGGCACAGAAATAAAAAAAACCTTAATTTTAAGACCAATTTTTGGATTGGCACCAAGAAACTTGACTTAGTTCGGAACGTAATGTTTTTGCTAAAGTTTTTTGGTTTTGCGTGCTATATACACCATTAACCTATTTTTATGTTTTTCTTTCAGGAGGCAGGACATCCTGTTGTTCGAGGTGTTCTGCATGGTGGTTTTGCTTGGAAAATCTTTTCCGACCCACAATTCGACATCTTCCCTGTCGAGCTCCACGTCGGTGTTGTCAAAACACACTTAATGGATGAAATAATTCCCGAGGAGATACGATCCTAGGGTCGTCCATGTTTCTCAACCCAAGTCTCGGGGGCTACTGGTTACACAGCTCGTCAGAGAATAAATTACACCAACCGGAAAATATTTTCCAACCGGAGTTCGACATCTTTCCTGTCGATCTGCACCTTGGCATTGTTAAAACATACACAATAAGTGCAATATGGTTTTCGAGGAGATTCGGTCCTCAGGTTGGTCGGTCACACCCAATGTGAGTTTCAGGGGCTACTACACACCACCTTTTAATTCCTAAAGTATGATCCTGAGTAAGGAATTGATCCTAAGGCCGATTTCAGGAATTGACCTGAGTCTCGGGAGCTACTAGAATTAGTCGTTTTATTTTTGTCCTTCGGGTGCATCTTGGGTTTTAGACCGATGCACACCTTGAGGGCTACTAGCCATACATCTCGGTAGTAAATATATTACACCAATCCGAAATAAATTCCGCAAAAAACAACCCGAGACCGAGGTGGTGCACCACCTCGGAAGCAGCCTGGCATATAGTTCAAATGTGAATGGCTGGCTCCATACAAGACTATTCTAGCATTTAAGTCATACGAATTACTACCAATTTTCACAGACCAATGTAATATATGACACTTTGGATGTCGACCAGTGTTTGAGCTCATCTAGAAAAATACACCTCAAATGCAGTCCCGCGTTGGAGCTGAGATGGAAGAGGGAACCCCCACATGGGAAACACTTCAAACCCGATGTGTGGCGTGAAAATTACGAGGCTTTAATAAAGGCCGATAACTTAAAGGGGATCCTCGGATGCCCGACGTGTGAAATCTTTGGATTCCCCATCGAAATCATCAAGATCAGTGATGGGAAGATTTGTTTAACCTGTATTCAAGAGTGAAGACCGAAGATGAAGAACAATTTGGAAGAACCAAGGAACGTCCCCAACTTGAAGACCTATGCTCGAAAATGAGGAAGTCATCGCCCACTGAACTGGTGTTGGTCAAACATAAATGGAGAGAAGAACTCGCGCCGCAAGCCGAAGACTTTGGACATGTGACACTAAGGATAAATGCTATACGATTGGTGGCCAGTTCGATTGCTACTGAGGGAGTCCTGGACTAAGGGGTCCTCGGGCCGCCGGCCTATCACTACGGGCCGGACTCCTAGGCTACTTCAGGCAACTGATGACACGTACGAGGAAGATTCCACAAGACTTGGTGATCAAGACAAGGACTCCTCTACACTGACATAACCGACTAGGACTCTTGTTATCCTAGGCCTCTCGTGTGTTAATATAAACCGAGGCCAGGCTAGTCGATAGACAATCTCATATTCATTAGACACAACGACTACATCATTAGGATTTTAGACCACAACATATGATCTCGAGGTAGATCAACTCTGTACTCGATTCTTCACCATCAATATAAATAAGAGCAGGACGCACGGTTTTACCTCCATCAAGAGGGCCCGGACTTGGGTAAAAACATGGTCTCGTTCGTCCCTTGTTACTCATCGATCCAAAATCCAAAGTTCGGGACACCCTACCCGAGAAACACCGATTTTGACGCTGACACTTGGTCCTCTTCCCGTGAAGACACATCTGTCGGGAAGGGCATCCAGAACGGCCATTCTGAAAGGGCATAAGACTGCAGCCCGCCCTGACAAAGGCAGTCTTCGCATGCAAACGCTTCCCTTATTGATGCGCAGGTGGGCTCGGGGGTGACCTACGTCCTGCCGAGCCCCCAGCCTTGGTCCCCTTGCACCGTTTGGGAAACCTTTTGGTCGTTGCTTAGGGAACCCACAGCTGGCCTTGGTTCCCTTAACGACAAAGGGAAAGCCTCTCTGTCTGTGCCCTCTGGTACCAACCCTGGTGTCGTCCAACATGGCTCACATCACGCACATGAGGAGGTTGGACCGTGCGAGCCCCGCAAGACGCCCTTGGCAGATCCGCCACTTGGGAGGAGGGAATCGGGAGGTGCTTCCTTCTTGCGAGCCTCGCAAGAAGCCTTCTCGAGAGAGGGCTCCATGCACGGACCCTCACGAGGAGGGGACCTTAGGACCGCCGCGTCCCCGGGCCTCTATAGGGAGCTCCCTAAGGCCCACAAAGTGCAGCGGGCCCTAGACCGCAGGCTAGCAGGCCTATGTACCCCCGGTTCCAGGGCCCCGACAGCTACCAGTGTCTGGGGCTGGCACACGATCACGTACGTTCCTGCTGCCATTATGCATGCGGTTGCTCCAGGCGTAGCGCCACGATGCACTTACCCGCTGCAAAAACTGTCGCACGGACGTGCTGAGAATCCAGGCCGCCCGACCCCCATTTATTCCTGCAGCCATTTACCTTCATCTCTCGTGCCACACGACACAATAAGCACACCCACGATGACACATACTGAGAGAATATCCATCAGTTTCAATGGCGCTCCCCATGGCTCCTATGGCACTCCCAGCGGCCGGCGAGGACAACGGGGGGCAGTTCACCACGCATCACGTAGAGGACACCCGCGTGAGGGTGAAGGGACTCTCGGTGGTGTACATGACCGAGTCGGTCTTGGTGGAGAGCTCCACCCAAACTATGGAGAAGTTTCTTGTTGAGGACAAGTACCAAGTTATTGGCTTCGACATTGAGTTCACCAGCGGTCATGCCGGGCAAGATCAGAAGGTTGACGTCGCCTAGTTGTGCATGCGACATGACGTCCTCATCTATGAGTACCACCGGGCCACAAGGCCTTACGAGTCATTCGCCAGGTTTATCAATAGCTCTGACTAAAGTTTTGCTATTTTGGATACCACCAATGATCTAAATTGCTCGATGTTTCGGGCTTGACCTGCCACAATCTTTTCAACATCCCTGACCACTACAAGGTCTGGGGTAACACCAATAACAAACAGAATTCCCTGGTTTACCTTGCCTCGGCCATCATCGACCCCTATTACATGAAGATGAAGGATGGGAGCTACGAGCTATGAGATGAAGAACACGTCAAGTACACAACCAAGGATGCATACACAAGCTACGAGAAGTACAGATGGCTCATTGACATGATGAAGTGTGTTCGTCCTGCCCCAGACGAGGGATCGAGCCATAGAGAAGCGGCGGGAGTGTCAGAAGAAGTAGATGACTACATGATCATTTCTCCTATTTTAGAATGGACGCAATTGTTTATTGAGGTGTGTGCGAATGATTTGTATAGTCAATTATGCAATTGGATGTTAATTTCAGTTATATATACATTCTTCTTATGTAGACACAACAAATCACACGGCTTATTAGCAGTGATCCTTTATGTTGTTATCGGTCTTCCCACACATTATTAATTACGGACCTGTTTGTCGCGTATGACACACATCTTGTTTAGTTGAACTATTTTTGTTGTCTTGGCTCATCGCAAATAGTTCATCCGAGTGAACTCTATGCCCACCATTGCACACACCTTGATCCGGCTGACTGTTTCTGTTGTTCTGCCTAATCACAGGCAGATCATCCCAGTGAACTATATGTCGTATATCGCACACACCCACATCTGGCTGACCATTTCTGTTGTTTTGTGTCATCACGAATAATTCTTATGGATTAATTGTATGCCATGCATCACACACACAACTCTATTCTGAATCGTGTTTGATGTCTACACCATCGCAAATAGTTCGTATCGGTTTTGATGGTTTTCTTATAACATTGTTTGCGATTAATGTATCACACACAGTTTCATTGAAGGGTCTCTGATTGTGGTGTCACGTTTTGACCATCCTGCAGTAGTGACATGAGCGTGAACCATGGATATAGCATAAAGGTGGAATAGAATATGGTGGTAGGTTTCAAAGGGCTAAAAGTGGAGAAGAATGTCTCACATCAACTAGGCGTATCTGAAAGCACAATTGCTCCCTAGGGTGGTTTTGATAATTGATCACAACATATGAATCATTGGACTAATATGTTTATCCAAGTACATTTCAGAAAAGTTCAGAAGATGCTTTGGCTAAAGTCTTATGTGGAGATGCCCCTTGATGCAATAAAGGAATAGGATTGGCCCAAGCTTCAAGCTAGAAGACTCCTCATTTTATATTTTTGATAAATCACGTTCGAGTCCATAGGAAAGCCAATACTATTAAAATGGGATGAGGTATTAAAATGAACTAGTTGCTCAAGTGCTCAAAATTAGCCACCAAAATACATAGTCATTTTCCCACATAACCATTCTGTCCAATTCCACACACTCAAATTTCGTGCCACCAACTTTCCCATTTCGGCCCCACTAAGTTTCATTTAAGACAAAACCCTAGCCATTCCCACCAAATCGGTGCAACCGAAACCATATCGGTGCTACGGAGTTCAAGGTGACCAACTTTCTGGTGCCTCGGTACACAAAATCAGAATTTCCGAATTTGGATATCGGTGTCACCGAGTTGGGTCATCTGACTGTTAGCCACGTTTTTGGTGCCACCCAGTAGTGTATATCGGTCCCACCGAGATTCAAAACTTGTTGCCTTCAGTGAAAGTCGGTACCACCGAGTTTATGACTTTGGTGTCACCATGTTTGCCACTTTAGGTGTAACGGTTGGATTTTGTGTGCTGCCTATATATACCCCTTCACCCACCTCTTATTCATGGTAGAAGCACTCTGAACACACACTACATTCCCAGATCCATTTTTCTGAGAGAGAGGCACCTACTCATGTGTTGAGACCAAGATATTCTAATCCAATCATTTGAAACTTGATCTCTAGCCTCTCCAAGTTGCTTTCCACCAAATCAATCTCTCCTACCCATACCTATTATGTGAGAGAGTAATTTTATGTTGAGGAGACTATCTTTAGAAGCACAACAACAAGGAGTTCATCGTTCTCACACATATATTACCTTTTGGAGGGTGATGCCTCCTAGATTGCTTAGGTGTCGCATGGGAGCCTCCTACTTCGTGTTGTGGAGTTGAACCAAGATGTTTGTAAGGGCAAGGCGATCGCCTATGTGATATCCTGGCTTATTAGGGATGATAGACTACTCATATCAATAAGGAATTACTTCTTTTCCGGGATCCCATTCAAATAGAACTCCCACGTTAAGCGTGCTCGGCTTGGAGTAGTTCTAGGATGGGTGACTGACCGGGAAGTTGATCCCGGGTGCGCTGAGTGAGGACAAAGTGCGCAGAAAAGACTAGAATTGATATGTGGGGACAGTCTAGATCCCTCCAGGAGTAACGACCTTCGGCAGGTGTGTCCGGGGCGTTACAGCCTACTTCGTGAAGATCTGCCGTGAGTAAGGCTAGTTCTTTGTGGGCGGAAGCCGTGGTGGAATGGACAAGACTGCTTTTTCGTGGACCCCTTGTGGGTGGGGCCCTCCGTGGACTCTCGTGGCTCTTACCCTCCGTGGGTTGAAGTCTCCACTAAGATGGACATACGATAGCGCCACCTATCAGATGAATGCCAAAAATCACTTTGTCAACCTCATGCGTTTGATCTCCCTACCTTACTCCTTACTTTACACTTGCATTTTTTACATTCCGCTGCTACACTCTTAGAACTGCATGTGTAGGGTTACTTGACTTGCCATAACTGCCAAATCTGCCCCTCAACTAAAATTGGGAAAATGCTAAATTTTTATCTTTTCAAGCAGTCTAATCACCCTCCTCTAGACATACTTTCGATCCTACAGTATCAACGGGCTATGGAGATGCCCATCAATAGATATAAATGCAAGGAGTAGGGATTACCAGCATATGAAAGCTGAGCTGAAGCTCAGTGGGTGTGCATCGAACTTGCTTGCTCATGAAGACCTCAGGCCTTTGAGGCTACTTCGTGAAGATCTACCGTCAGTAAGGCTAGTCCTTTGTGGGCGGAAGCCGTGGTGGAATGGCCAAGACTGCTTTTTCGTGGACCCCTTGTGGGTGGGGCCCTCCGTGGACTCTCGCGGCTCCTACCCTCCGTGGATTGAAGTCTCCACTAAGATGGACATACGATAGCGCCACCTATCAGATGAATGCCAAAAATCACTTTGTCAACCTCATGCGTTTGATCTCCCTACCTTACTCCTTACTTTACACTTGCATTTTTTACATTCCGCTTCTAAACTCTTAGAACTGCATGTGTAGGGTTACTTGACTTGCCATAACTGCCAAATCTGCCCCTCAACTAAAATTGGGAAAATGCTAAATTTTTATCTTTTCAAGCAGTCTAATCAACCTCCTCTAGACATACTTTCGATCCTACAGTATCAACGGGCTATGCAGATGCCCATCAATAGATATAAATGCAAGGAGTAGGGATTACCAGCATATGAAAGCTGAGCTGAAGCTAAGTGGGTGTGCACCGAACTTGCTTGCTCATGAAGACCTCGGGCCTTTGAGGCTACTTCGTGAAGATCTACCGTGAGTAAGGCTAGTCCTTTGTGGGCGGAAGCCGTGGTGGAATGGACAAGACTGCTTTTTCGTGGACCCCTTGTGGGTGGGGCCCTCCGTGGACTCTCGTGGCTCTGACCCTCCGTGGGTTGAAGTCTCCACTAAGATGGACATACGATAGCGCCACCTATCAGATGAATGCCAAAAATCACTTTGTCAACCTCATGCGTTTGTTCTCCCTACCTTACTCCTTACTTTACACTTGCATTTTTTACATTCCGCTGCTACACTCTTAGAACTGCATGTCTAGGGTTACTTGACTTGCCATAACTGCCAAATCTGCCCCTCAACTAAAATTGGGAAAATGCTAAATTTTTATCTTTTCAAGCAGTCTAATCACCCTCCTCTAGACATACTTTCGATCCTACAGTATCAACGGGCTATGGAGATGCCCATGAATAGATATAAATGCAAGGAGTAGGGATTACCAGCATATGAAAGCTGAGCTCAAGCTAAGTGGGTGTGCATCGAACTTGCTTGCTCATGAAGACCTCGGGCCTTTGAGGAAGCCCATCATCAGAATATATAAGTCAAGTTCTGTAATGAAAAAATGTAACGCCCAAGACGCGATCCTATCCTTATTTTTGGCACGAGTGCCTCTACATGGATAGAAGCGCATCTTGTTGTTTTGCAAGAATGGATGTCATTACAAGTACATGTATAGAAGAGAAGAGTATATGGAATTGGCTTACACTAGCCACAAGCTACATCATGAACATCTCAATACAACAATATAATCAAGCATCAAGAGGAAGAGCAGGGTCCGACTACGAACGAAAACAAACGATAAAAGAACGATGTCCATCTTTGCTATCCCAGGCGGTCGGCCTCGAACCCCTCCTAGATCAATGAAGAAGAAGTAGAAACTCCAACTAGCACAATCATCACGCTCACGTCAAAGTATCACTTTACCTATACCTGCAACTGTTGTTGTAGTAATCTATGAGCCACAAGAACTCAGCAATCTCATTTCCAAAGGTATCAAGACTAGCAAAGCATAATAGGTGAGGTATGGTTATGGGGTGAGGCTGCAGCAAGCAACTGAGCATTTATTTGAATGGCTAACGTACGAGTACAAGAATAAAAGGGGAGATGATCTACGCATAAACGAATGTGAACTTGAATGATCACGAAGTGATCCTAAACACCTGCTTACATCAAACATAACACCACCGTGTCCTCTCTTGGATTAGAGACTCACGAGAAGAGACAATCACAGTTACACACATAGTTGGCATATTTTAATTAAGTTTACTTCAAGTTATCTAGAACCGAATGTTAAACAAAGTTTCCAAGTTCAGCACATAACCGCGGGCACGGCTTTCAGAAAGATTTAACCCTCCACGGGTGCTCCAACTAGTCCAAAAAAACTACCATACGCTGCATGGGGAACCTCGACCGCGAAAAACCCATGTTCTCCTCGGATTCCTAGTGGAAAACCTCAACCTCAATATTACCCAAAGTATCCTCGGAATCCCTCACACAAGACGTTTGTGAAGGGTAAAACAAATCCAGCATGGCCGCCTAACGTGTCGACAATCCTGATAGGAGCCACGTATCTTGTTCCCAAGACACGATGAATGAGCACTACATACGGTTGCGAGATAGAAATCCCCCGAGTTACCCCGGGTGATCCGCAAGTGGCTCTATTTTGGACCAACACTCATAATGAGCACCGGCCTGGTGGTTGATTAATTATCCACGGGGTCCGGAAAGTCCCTATGTAATTTTATTAGGTTATTAGGCAAGTGTAGTACCAATGTTGGGCCTTCCTAGATGAGTTTTATCCCAAAACAAAAAATCAAGGGGGTCACCATAACAACCCCAAGCATGTTAGGAGCGCTTAGTATGGAACTTAACGCCGGTAGCCGAAACTAAGACGAGAAAAGCGGAACAAAACACCCATCCAAAAGGCCAAGCCTTCCGCCTTTTACCAAGTATATAGGGTAATTAAATTAAATAAATAATATGGTGATATAACAAGGAACCCATGTTTTCATATAGAAACAACTGCACCTACAACTAGCAACACTATAAGAAGGTGAGCAAGCGGTAACATAGCCAAATAGTTGTTTGTTGGGTTGTGGAATGGTTATAGGCTTTCCATGGCAATGTTGGGAGGCTTATTAAACAGGTGGTAGGCAGTGAGACATAGCAAAGAAATGATACAACTAGCATGGCAATGATAGTAATGGTATCTAGGGGAATAGTCATATTTCCTATGATCCGCTGGGAAGAAGAACGAATCACCGAAGCAGATGAACCAACGTAGTCGAACGGATACTCGCTCCAAAATGCTTTCGGAACTCTATCAAGTAACAACAATCCAGAAACAAACAATCAACACACGATAAACTTCACACATATGCATAATATGATGCACAATCATATATTATCCATGTCCAATTATTATGCACGACACGACAAACACAACAATTAATTACTACACATTAAATGATGCTCAATATGCAACTCATTGCATATTGACAAAACTCCATATTTGAATTACTTAGTTTAGTCCCGTGTAGTTCCACGGCAATAATAAATGTTGTTAAACATGGCAAGAGGTGAAGCATAAGTAATCTACACTATCTAGGCATTTTAAATGAGGTCAGAAACAACTTATAGTATTTCTGAAATGACCCCATATGTTAATTTGGAAATCTGTCCAGATCTGATCTACACATATTTTATATTTATTAAACAGCAAAATAAAGTGGAGCATGTGATTCTACACGTCATTCTAGTTGATTTACATATATAGGTCATCTAAAACGGAGCTACCGTTTAAAAGATATGAGCAACACAAGAGGATATGCCATGAATGAAAAATATACGCCAATGACAACCACACCATGTTAAATTATGGATGCAACGAGATATTATGAAACTATATGAAATTCTATGCAAGTTTAAATGAGGCTGGAATAACGAATGATAATTCCGGAAATTCCCCATATGCAAATTAAGGTTTCGGTACTGTTCTGCCTTTACACAATTTTAGATTTGTTAAAGATCAAAATGACTGCTACCATGTTATTCTACACATTATTCTAGCCAACTTACATACGTGGAACATTTGAAACGGAGCTATGGTTAACTAGTTATGAAATAAATCATTTTGACATGGCATTTATGCAAACTATGTGAAAAGAGCTCGAGATACTAAGCATTTTTCATGTATGATATTTTTATTGCTTCGCACGCCGGCTCTCGCAAGGGGATGGCCTGCCGGCTCCCCCAGGTGCGCACGCGGCGCCTCGCACACCGGCTCATGGTACTGCTCCGGCTCCACCACCGTCGCCTCACCACGACGGCCACCTCCATGACGACTACCCTCATCAAGATGGAGCATTCGTCGTCTTCACCAGCGAAGGCGACGACAAGCACAGCCTACGCCAGAGACGGCGCGAGGTGAATGCAGAGGTTCCCCCGGTTCGCCAGCACATGCATTGGTCTGACAAACCAATCACATGGAGCTGGGTGGACCATCCTGCGGTCATGCCCAACCCGGGGTCATATGCGCTCGTCCTCGACCCCACATTCGCCTGCTGGTTCTCCTGCATGTTGGTCGATGGCGGCAGCAGCATCAACGTACTCTATCTCGACACTCTCCTCAAGCTTGGGCTCAAGGAGACGGACGTCCTGCCGACCAGTACTGTCTTCCACGGCATTGTGCCTGGGCAGTCCTGCTCGCCCATTGGTAAAATCCAATTGGACGTCCTCTTCGGCGACAAAGCTCACTTCCGCCGAGAATCCATATGGTTCGAAGTAGTGGACCTCAGCAGCCCGTATCACGCACTGCTGGGCAGACCGGCTCTCGCCAAATTCATGGCTATTCCACAATACGCCTACCTGAAGATGAAGATGTCGGGTCCCAAGGGCATCATCAATGTTGCTGGCGACTACAAGAAGTCGCTCGAGTGTGCCGAAGATACCAACCGCCTCGCCGACGCCCTGGTGATCGCTGAGGAGAAGCGGCAGATCGACCGGCTCATGGCCCAGGCTACCGAGCAGCCGGTGATTCCTTCTCCTCCGTCCCAGTCGTCCGGCGAGGGCTCTTTTAAGCCGGCCAAAGAGACCAAGCAGTTCCCACTTGACCCTGCCAACCCAAAGCAGCGCGTCACCATCGGGGCTGGCCTCAGCCCCAAATAGGAAGGCGAGCTCGTTGACTTCCTCTGTGAGAATCGGGACATCTTTGCATGGTCCCCCAAGGACATGTCGGGTGTTCCAAGGAGGGTGCGCGGAAGCAGGCCATGCTTGCGCCTTGGAGGCTGGCGGGCCTAGAGGGTGATGCGACATGAGGCGGAGGGAGCTAGTTGGGCCGGCTTCGGAGCTTTGCGGACTTGGGTCTCGCGTGTCCTACGGGGCTTGCACGTGGTTGGGCCAGGGCACTCTTGGTGGCCCAGTGAGGCACTGGATCGGGGTTTCGTCTTCCACCTTGCAAGTAGGAGGTCGCGTGGGGCCCAAGTTCGGCGAGTGGCGGGATGGAGGGATCTCGCTGGACGACGCTCGACGTACAGTGCGTGCTCGGCGTCAACCTTACGCGAGAGCTTCATCGGCCAGCCGGCGGGTCCCACAGCTAATCGAGACCATGCAGCCGGCGGGCCCCTCAAGCGACAAGACAAGACTCTCGTGGGCCCCTGGTCAGCCGGCGAGGCTGCCAACCGGGTCCCACTCTTGTACCCTTTATCCATATTGTAGGCCGGCGGGTTCATCTATAAAACCCCCCGGTCACCCTCCATGCAGGAGGACGGTCGAACACTTTGCACCCACCAACCACATAGAGAGAGGTAGAGACGAGCCGGCTGCTCCCCTCTTCCTCCTCCCACACAGGTCCAGGAGCGACATTGTAATCCATTCATATGCATCAAACAATCCGGCAGGACTAGGGGTCTTATCTATACGGAGCACCCTGATCCTGGGTACATCATGCGTTCCATGCTTGTACCAACCTCGTTCCCAGCGCCCTCCGTTGTCCCTTCGGTTCTCACCGACTTTAGCCTACCCATGGCATATGTTGTGAGTATTCACCGACATTTGGCGCCCACCGTGGGGCCGATCACGTCTTCGGCTGGCTTTACGCGCTGGGCGGGGCCCCGCACCTACGCCACCGGATGCATCGCGTCCGGATCGGTCTACATGCCCGTGGAGCCCGCTTTCGACGAAGCAACACCGATGATGATCGACGTCCCCGTCCGCCATGCGGATTCGGATGAAGATTCTTATGACGAGGCGCTTCCTAGCTCTGTCGTCGCTGTTATGGAGAACCTCAGCGTTCTCTTTAGCGACTTACGTCTCAACGATGGTCCTCGTTACTTCGGCGAGGACTTCGACATTGAGGCGCTCTGCGCCAGCTTCAGCAGGCTCTCTATCACTGAGACGCCTGCCCATGACGTGTACCCCAACAATGTCCTCGTCTTCGACGGCCCTCCGCCATCGGTGGGGTTCTTCACCCCATACCATGTCGCCGCCGTCTCCAACGTCGTGGAGGTGATGGTTATCGGTGCTGGCACCAGCGCGGCTCATGGCAAGGAGTCAGCAGACGCTGGTGAGCCCGTTGTTGCCACCGCTCATACTATTCAGGACGACATCGCCGGCCTAAAGACACCCGTCGTTGCTTTTGCGAACCCTAGCGACGCCCGGGCCTCACCGGAGGAGGCTCGCAAGCGTATCTTGGAGGAGGGCATTTCTGTCGCCCCGGCAAAACGTCGGATGGAGTCCACGCAGCGCTAGTATAACTCCGCATGCGGCCTCACTCCAATTTCCGAGGCCCCTAGTCGGCTTGGATCGGTCCGCAGCCGCGGCCGGTTCATTGCCGAGGTCCTAGGCGGCGATCAGCCCACCTACGAGACCCTTGCAGCCAACATCTGGGCGGCGCAGGCAGCCATGGAGGAGATGGCGAACCTGGATGGCGAGGATTTCCCTTTCTAGGAGAAGCGGGTCAAGGATCTCCTTGACGCCGCCAACAAACAACAGACTCTGCTTGACCCCGGTCAGAGTCTCCGGGACCCAACTCCGGAGCACGCCGCAACCCTAGCGGTCAGCAGCATGCAGAAGGATCTTCCTCGCATCGCACCTCCGGCCGGAGGGCCGAAGGAAGCCAAAACCGGCGTTCCCAGCGCCAGAGCGAGCACACTTCGAGCAAGCGTCGCGGAGGCGGCGAGGGCGATTCAGAGTGTGAGATTCTTCACCTGGGAAGAACTCATGTCTCTGGTTCGCGAGGCGCCTCCCCTCTCGCTACTCGGATTGGTGCTCGCACTCCCCAGGACGATCGGGACGCCCGCAGGCGTCTCATCGTCCTGTCCCAGTCAGCCCTCCTCGAGGAAGACGGCCCCATCGGTCCGGCTTGCTTCGGCCCACGGATCTGAGGGGAGCCGTTCCCCCGAGGTTTCACCTTACCGCGGGACACACCTAAGTACAACGGCACGGCCAAGCCAAAGGACTGGTTGATCGACTACACCACGGCCGTCGGCATCGCCAGGGGCAACAAGCGCGTAGCAGTCCGCTACGTGCCACTCATGTTGGCCGGCTCGGCTCGGACTTGGCTTAACAGCCTTCCGGCCGGCAGCGTCAACTCCTGGGTGGACTTTGAGGAGGCGTTCGTCCGCAACTTCACTGGCACCTACAAGCGCCCTGGCCGGCCTCGCGAGCTGGCCATGTGCGTCTAGAGGCCCCATGAACCCCTTCGCGACTACGTCACCCGGTGGACAGAGCTCCGCAACTCCTGCGAGGGGGTGCATGAGGTACAAGCCATCCAGTACTTCATCGAATGTTGCCGAGACGGCACCCTCCTCAAGCACAAGCTTATGTGCTCCGAGCCCACCTCTCTGGCGGTGCTCATGGCCAAGGCGGACAAGTACGCCACGGCCGACTCAGCGATGAGCGTCAAGGTGACCGCCTCGGACAAGGCTGTCCCTACGCCAGCTACTCCCAAGCCGGCTGGAGACAATCGAGGCGGCCAGAGCAACAACAAGCGCAAGGCGGATCAGATGATTTCACGGTCCAACAGCAAGTTGGTAGCCAGCATGGAGGGCGAGACGTCGGCTCCTCAAGCCGGCCCTCCGCGGAAGCGTTCCAACAGGAACAACGCCAACTGGCTGCCCAAGCAGTCCTTCGAGCAACTGCTCGATGCCCCTGCAAGATACATTCTGGGGTGCAGCCGTCCAACCACACCCTTCGACAGTGCAGCTTCACACGCCGGCTCTCGCAAGGGGATGGCCTCCCGGCTCCCCCAGGTGCGCAGGCGGCGCCTCGCACACCGGCTCGTGGTACTGCTCCGGCTCCACCATCGCCGCCTCACGACGACGGCCACCTCCATGACGACTTCCCTCATGAAGACGGAGCATTCGTCGTCTTCACCAGTGAAGGCGACGACAAGCACAGCCTACGCCAGAGACGGTGTGAGGTGAATGCCAAGGTTCCCCCAGTTCCCCAGCACATGCATTGGTCTGACAAACCAATCACATGGAGCCGGGTGGACCATCCTGCGGTCATGCCCAACCCGGGGTCATATGCGCTCGTCCTCGACCCCACCTTCGCCGCCAAGAGGCTCACCTGCTGGTTCTCACGCATGTTGGTCGATGGCGGCAGCAGCATCGACATCCTCTATCTCGACACTCTCCTCAAGCTCGCGCTCAAGGAGACGGACGTCCTGCCGACTAGTACTGTCTTCCACGGCATTATGCCTGGGCAGTCCTGCTCGCCCATTGGTAAAATCCAGTTGGACATCCTCTTCGGCGACCAAGCTCACTTCCGCCGAGAATCCATATGGTTCGAGGTAGTGGACCTCAGCAGCCCGTATCACGCGCTGTTGGGCAGACCGGCTCTGGCCAAATTCATGGCTATTCCTCAATACGCCTACCTGAAGATGAAGATGCCGGGTCCCAAGGGCATCATCACTGTTGCTGGCGACTACAAGAAGTCGCTCGAGTGTGCCGAAGATAGCAGGTGCCTCGCCGACGCCCTGGTGATCGCTGAGGAGAAGCGGCAAATCGACTGGCTCGTGGCCTAGGCTACCGAGCAGCCGACGATTCCTTCTCCTCCGTTCCAGTCGGCCGGCGAGGGCTCTTTCAAGCCGGCCAAAGAGGCCAAGCAGTTCCCACTCGACCCCGCCAACCCAAAGCAGTGCATCACCATCGGGGCTGGCCTCAGCCCAAAATAGGAAGGCGAGCTCGTTGACTTCCTCGGTGAGAATCGGGACATCTTTGCATGGTCCCCCAAGGACATGCCGGGTGTTCCGAGGAAGTATGCAGAGCACAAACTTCACGTGCGACCGGATGCAAAGCCGGTGAAACAACCTTTGCGCCGCTTCGCCGAGGGGAAGCGGCGCACCATCGGAGAAGAGATCACCCGGCTCCTTGCAGCCGGCTTCATCATGGAGGTTTTCCACCCGGACTGGTTGGCTAATCCAGTCCTGGTGCTTAAGAAGAACAACACCTGGCGAATGTGTATCGACTACACTAGCCTGAATAAGGCATGTCCGAAAGACCCTTTCGCGTTGCCTAGGATAGATCAAGTGATCGACTCCACTGCAGGCTGTGAATTTTTGTCGTTTCTGGATGGTTATTCAGGCTACCATCAAATCAAGTTGGATCCAGCTGATCGCCTAAAGACCTCCTTCATCACGCCCTTCGGGGCCTACTGCTACTACACCATGACGTTCGGTCTGAAGAACGCTGGTGCGACGTTCCAATGCTGCATGCAGCAGTGCCTACTGCCATAGATCGGCAGAAACATCCACATCTATGTGGATGACATCATCGTTAAGACGAAGCAGCACTTCAGCCTCCTCGACGACCTGCGGGAGACGTTCGCCAACCTACGTGAGTACAACATCCGGCTCAACCCGGAGAACTGTGTCATTGGGGTTCCAGGCGGCAAACTCTTGGGCTTCTTCGTGTCCGCTCACAGCATCGAGGTGAACCCCGAGAAGATCGGCACCATCTAGAGGATGGTGCGGCCGGCTCGAATCCTAGACGTCCAGAAGTTCGCCGGCTGCCTGGCGTCCCTTAGCCGGTTTGTTAGCCGGCTTGGCGAGAAGGCCCTTCCACTCTACCAGCTCATGAAGAAGACGACGAAATTCGAGTGGAACGACCAGGCGGACGAAGCCTTCCGCGACCTCAAGCGGGTCATCTCGAGCCTGCCAATCTTGGCAGCGCCGGCTGAAAGGGAACCCATACTCATATACATTGTCGCGACCACTCGTGTGGTTAGTGTAGTGTTGGTAGTTCAGCGCAAGGAGGAGGGCAAGGCACTGTCAGTACAACGCCGTGTCTACTACCTGAGCAAGGTCTTGTCCGCCTCCAAGCAGAACTACCCACATTACCAAAAAATGTGTTATGGTGTTTACCTTGCTGCAAAGAAGTTGAAGCAATTCTTCCAAGAGCATGCCATCACTGTCGTGAGCACTGCTCCACTTTCATAGATCATGGGCAACCGTGATGCAATGGGCAGGATTGCCAAATGGTCCATCGCCATGGCGGACCATGATATTCGGTACGAGCCTCGCACCGCCATCAAATCTCAGGTGGTGGCCGACTTCTCAGTCGACCGGGCCGAGACCCAGTTCGAGCCGCCGCCTCCAGACTCTACGCATTGGCGGATGCACTTCGACAGCTCGAAGATGCGGACGGGTCTGGGAGCTGGCATCGTCTTGACGTATCTGAAAGGAGACCAGCTCAAGTATGCTCTCCAGATCCACTTCGCCGCCTCCAACAACGTCGCCGAGTACGAAGCACTGGCTCACGGCCTCCGGCTCGCCAAGGAGATTGGCATCCGGCGGCTCATATGCTTTGGCGACTCAGACTTGGTGGTACAGCAAGTTTCTGGCGAATGGGACGCCAGTGACGCCAACATGGAAAGCTACCGCTTCCTCATCCAATAGCTCTACCGCTTCCTCATCCAGCAGCTCAGCGGCCCCTTCGAGGGTTGTGAGTTCCACCACGATCCCAGAGCAGACAATGAGGCGGCTGATACACTGGCAAAAATTGGCTCCATGAGACAAGCTATCCCAGCCGACGTCTCCCTCTAGAAACTCCACAAGCCGTCCATCAGGCCGTCTCCTGAGTCGGCATCGATCTTCATGCCGGCTGATTCTACGGTGCAAGCGCCATCGGCTCCACCAGCTACGCCGGCTACAGCTCCTATGCCGGCTACGCTGGCCATGCCGACTCCAATAGCGGCACCGGCTGAGTCCATGGTGCAAGCGCCGTCGGCTCCACCAGCTACGCCATCTACAGCTCCTATGCCGGCTACGCTGGCCATGCCGACTCCAATAGCGACACCGACTGAGTTCACGGTGCAAGCGCCGTCGGCTCCACCAGCTACGCCGGCTACAGCTCCTATGTCGACTAGGCTGGCCATGCCGACTCCAATAGAGGCACCGGCTAAGTCCACGGTGCAAGCGCCATCGGCTCCACCAGCTATGCCGGCTACCTCTCCTGTGTCGGCTACGCTGGCCATGCCGACTCCAATAGCGGCACCAGCTACAACAACGTCTCTGGCTCCGCCCTGCCTCGGTTCCTATCGTCTCGACACCCAGTGGGTGGACGTCATGGAGGTAGACGGCGAGCCAGCTGCCTCAACAGCACCAGAGGCACTTCGTCTCATGTCCACGTCCGCCGCTCCACCAAGCACGGGGGCTGCAGAAGCGCCTAATAGTCAGGTCGAGGCGGAACCAGCCCTTGTGTGGGCTCCGTCATGAGCTCAAACTATCCTGGCCTTCCTCCTTCATGGCGAGCTTCCTCCAAACGAGGCGGAGGCAAGGTAGATCCAGCGCAGGTCTGTAGCCTACGCCATCATCAATCGTGAGCTGGTGCGGCGCAGCGTGACCGGCGTGTTCCAACGCTGCGTCGAATCAGAAAAGGGACACGAGATCCTGAGAGACATTCACCAGGGGGATTGCGGGCATCATGCCGCCTCTAGAACCTTGGTGGCCAAGGCGTTCCACCATGGATTCTACTGGCCCACGGCCCTCGAGGAGGCCGTGGATCTGGTCGACAAATGCGAAGGCTGCTAGTTCTTCAGCGTAAAGAGCCACATGCCACCTTCGGCCCTCAAAACCATCCCCTTGTCATGGCCGTTTGTCGTCTGGGGACTGGACATGGTAGGGCCCTGCAAGACGGCTCGTGGTGGAATGACCGATCTCTTGGTAACCGTCGACAAATTCACCAAGTGGATTGAAGCCAGACCTATCAAGAAGCTTGATGGCCCCACGGCCGTCAAGTTCATCACGGACATCTCTGTTCGATATGGCGTCCCCCACAACATCATCACAGACAACGGCACCCACTTCTCCAAAGGCGCTCTGGTGCTCTACTGTTCCAAGGTAGGCATCCGGCTCGATTTGGCATCAGTGGCACAGCGGAGAGGGCGAACAGCCTGATTCTGGCCGGCATCAACCCAAGACTGGTGGCACCACTTGTCATATCGGCCCGCTGCTGGATCAAAGAACTGTCGGTTGTGTTATGGAGCCTCCGCACCACGCCCAACCGGTCGACGGGCTTCACTCCTTTCTTCCTCGTATACGGGTCCGAGGCTATTATTCCCACGGATATCGAGTTCGAGTCACCTCGGGTCAACCTATACACGCAAACGGAGGCGAAGGAGGCAAGAGAAGACGGTGCGGATCTCCTCGAAGAAGCAAGGGACTTGGCCTTGAGCCGGACGGCTATCTATCAACAGAAGCTGAGAGACTACCACAACAAAAAGATCAAGCCTCTCTCTTTCTGGGAGGGAGACTTGGCTCTCCGAAGAATCGAGCGCACTGCCAGCCAGCAAAAGCTCTCATCCCCATGGGAGGGACCCTTCATCATCAGTAGGGCGTTGCACAACAACGCTTACTACTTGATCGATGCCCAAAAGCCAAGGAAGCGCAAGAGGGACGACTCCGGCCAGGAGACGGAACGTCCATGGAATGGGGCATTGCTTCGCCCATTCTATTGCTAGAAGGCAAGTATCAAACAATGGAAAGAGCATGCATACGTATCTTTCTCCCTCTTCAGGGATCCTCAATGAATGCAATAGAAAGAGCATGCCTCATGCTTCTTTTTAGAATTCATATCTAGAGTGCTCACTCTGCATACGCCCCTTGCTGGCTCTAATAAGCTCAGGGGCTCGCTAGCCGCCCGGACGCCTTTCCTATGTTGTAGAAGAACACATAGTGTAAGCCGGACCGATCCCTGGTCACCTCGTATCAGCTTGCAGACCGGCTCCGGCCGTCCGGCTTGCGAGGCGACGCCAGGTAAGGCCGGATGCATGCAAAGTTCGACTACAAAAGGGTCGCCGGCTCGGGTTGGCCCGATCAAATTTACGATCTCATTCAGGCCGGCCTTTGCTGGTCTATGTCTTAATCTATAAGTCTTGATGGCTTCGAAAAATCTAAGTCTTGTGTTCTAAGGCCAGAAACCTCGGCCCAGTCATAGACCGGCTCCCTGCTGTCGGGCTGGCGGGGTGGAAACTTGGGAATACATGCATTGGAGAAAAAGAAGTCAACCAGGAATCAAAATATGAAGATATAAAATGGCACGCATGGCAATACGAATATAATGTTGAATACATACATTCAAAATGCATGGGCCCATGGCCGAGGTTCATTACACCCCCAGTGGGTGGAACTGTTGGACTGACAAGAAAATTGCAGTCAATAAAGGACACCCGCTACGGGGTTACGGCCTCATTGGTCGCCCCGGCTGTAGCTCCTGAAGTGGTGGCTTCACCATCCCCGGCTGCTCCCGAGGCGGTTGCGTCGTCTCCTTCGCGAGGGCTCCCGGCTCCATCCGCACCGGAGTCGGCGTACGCCGCACCGCTGGAGCCGGCAGCAGAGTCCACACCGTGGGCCGCCTCGCTGGAGCTGCCATCGGGGTCATAGGGCTGAAGGCCGTGCAGATCTTCAGGGATTACCGCCATCTTCACCGCGCTCCAAAACGAGCTCGTCCCAAGCGGCGTACTCGGCAATGCCGCTGGCCCTCACGTGCAGCGCCTCCTCTACAACCTGCAGCTCCGCCTCCGAGCCGTCGTGCTGGGCGACGAGCTTGCCCAAGTCCAGGTTTCGATACCAGGACTTGGCCAAGCACAGGGCCATGTAGGCTCCAGCGCGCGCGGCAGAGGCGTGCCAGGAATCCAGGCATTCCTCGCAAGCTGCAAGCCAGCGGGCGAGTCGGCTCATCGATGTCGGGTCCACGCCATCCAACCACAAGGCCGCCACCATCGACGAGCCTGCAACCAGGAGTTGAGCCACAGACTCGCCCAGGGCATGCAAGCGGGCCCGGAGGCCCACCCCGATCTCCTCCACGCTCCAGTCGGAGGTAGTATCTACCTCGTGCCCAGCCGCGCGGCGCTCCTCACGGCTCACCTCGATAGCCGTGTCGGCTGCGACCTCGGTCGCAGGGAAGAGACCTGAGACACGAAAACAAGGGCGCAAAAGCGAGTATGAAGAGGAGACGTCCAAGAAATCTCAAGACAAAACAAAAAAGAGAGACTCGCAATGGAAGGCGCCATCGGTCTCATGGGCGCTCTCCAGGACCTCGAGCTCCTGCACCTTGCTCGCATGAGTAAGGCGGGCAACCTCCTCCTGGAGAGTCGCCGCAGACTCCAGAGCCTTGGCCAGCTGCGACTGCCTCTGGACAAGGGCCCCCTCCTTCTCCCTCAAGGCGGCGTCCTTGAGCTCCATCTCCTTGAGATGAACCGACGCAAGGCGATCCACATCGGCAGAATAGGAGGCTTCCTTCTCCTGCACCGTACCGCGCAGCTGCTCCATCTCGATCCGGCTGGCTGCCTCGAGCTCATTCTTCTCCGTCTGGAGAAGAGCCAGCTGCTCCTAGAGCTGGTCGCCAGCACCTCGCAGAGCGTCCCGCTCCATGGCGGTCTCGCCCAGCCGAACTTTGAGCTCGGCGATCTGGCCATCAGGTGCCTGGTGCTCAGTCCGCAGCTCATTGTAAGCCTGCGCCTGAGCATCATAAAGCTCTTGCCAAAAAGCAAAGAAGAAGCAGGAATAAGATTTGACTCGATTCTTGGGGGCTACATCCAGTGGGTGTGTTGGCGCGCCCCCACTAGAGAAGCAAAACAAGAAAAGAGGCTCAAAGAGATTCGACCCGACCGAAGATCGGCCGGCCCGATTCTCGGGGGGCTACACTTAATGGGTGCGCTGGCGCGCCCCCACTGAAGCGAAAGGAAAAAAATTCAAACGCAAGATGAGGCACTTACCCTAGTGCGGGTCTCGAGGCGCTCCAAGTCGCCGCACACCACGCGGGCCGACTACTCCACCTTGGACCGGCTGCTGGAAAATAGCGACAACAGCTCCGTGACTCCGGTGAGCGCAGTGCCGGAGGGCAGTCGCGCGAGCGCCGAGTTGGCCGCCCGCCACGACTTCATGGGCTGGCTCCCGGCCCGGCCTCCAGCTCCCGGTGCAGCTGGACCGTGGCGGGGGACGACGGTGGCGCCGTCTCCAGGTGCCGGCTCGGTGGCCGGCTCTGCCATTATCCCGGTCGGCGCTGTCTCCTCAATGGGAGGTGGATGTGCCACATCGGGCACATCCATGGCCACCCCTGGCACATCAGGGGTCGTGTCCGGCACGTCCAGGATCAGTTCCTGCGCGTCGGGCGCCGCCTCGTCCCTGGGGGAGTCCAGGATCGTCTCCAAGGTCACCGGCGCCGAAGCATACGGCTCGGAGGGCTGGGCCCCCTCAGCCCTCGGGGCGTGCCTCGGAGCCGCCTCGCTAGCTGGTTCCTTCGTGCGAGCATGCGCGGAGGGGTCATGTCTAGCCTTCGCACGCTTCTCCATTGGCTTCTCGGCCTGGCTGGGGCGAGACTGGCCCTCGGCCTTCTTCCCCGCGGCCGCGTCCCACCGGTGCTTGGACTGCTCCTCAAGCTCCGTCTGGGCAGCATCGGCTGCTGCCCAGCCAACCCGCTCGGCTGCGGAGGCGGTGTCTTCCTCCACGTCCTCCGCCTCCCTATCGAGCGACATCCTTAGGAAACAAAGCTTCCCAGAGGATAAACGAAGAAAAGGGGGAGGAAATTTTACCCCGCGACCATGGGCACCTGCCTCCTGCCGGCACCACGACGCTTCTTGGCTCCTCTTGCCCGTGCTCCGGTTGTAGGACCCGGCGCCGACCGCTTAGGATCCGGCCGGGATGCTGTGGCACCCTTGCCCTTCCTCTCGGCCGCCTCATCAGCGGCGGTTGCCCCGGCCCTTTGACGCCAACCACGCGTCAGTGGCGGGCTGGTAACCTCCTCTACCCCGTCAGAGTCCTCCTCGAAGGCTGCATCAGAGAGGAATGAGGGAGTCTTGTCGTCATCCGTCCAGTCTGCGACGGAGGGCCGCGGGTACTCACCAGGCGACTGTTTCCCTTCCGACACTAGGGCGTTCTCCGAGCCGGCGGAGGAGTCCGAGCGGGACTCAATCACACCCTCGTCCTCAATCTCCGAGGCGTCAGACACATCCACATCGGGAGAGGGCGGACGGAGGGATCCCTGCAGCTTCTCGAATAGCTGCGAAAAAAGGATTCGACCGCCGGCTCAGCGAGACTATTAGTTGCAAGACGAACATCGAAGAACAAATAAACCACTTAGCATTGGAGGCGGACGGGACCTGTTGAAGGGGGTCATCCCCCATGACCAGTTCCCGCTGTCGTCCATGCGGTTGGTGGAGATCAGGTTCACCCTTCACGCTACCGCGTCGGGGGTGAACCTCTTGGTGGACATCCTGCAGGGATCATGCCGGCCGCTCATCTGGCAGACCAGATGTGGCCGCCGATGCGGCGGCAGGATCCGGCGGGTCACCATGGTGGTGAGCAGGTCGAGGCCGCTCTTCTCCAGGATCTCAAGGTGGGCACAGATCAGCGCCACGTCGAGAATCGGCTTGGGGGTCCTCGCCGCCCAGTTCAACTTCGTCGGCGGGTCGATGTTGAACAGGGGCATGTTGAGGGCGTCCCGGGCGGGCTCGGCGTTCTTCACGTAGAAGAAGCCCTTCTGCCACTCCTTGATCGACTCGTGCAGCGGCATCTGGGGGAAGCCCGACTTCGAGCGGTGATGCACTAGCGCAGCTCCGCACTGCGTCATTGGGCGCGGTCCGGCGAGCTTCTCCACCTCGGATTTCTCCATGGCGATGGATTGCTTCTTGAAGAAGAACAAGCTGCGCCAGAGATCGATGCGGGTCTCGATCCCCATAAAGCCCTCACACGGGATCACAAAGGCCGACAGCTGCAGTATGTCGTTCGGCGCCAGGTGATGCGGTTGTAGGCCAAAGAAGTGAAGCCACTCCGAGAAGAAGGCGCTGGCCGGAAGCCCGAAGCCCCGGTAGAAGTTCTCGTTGAAGACCACGACCTCTCCCACAGTGGGTGTGGGAGCGGTCTCGGCGCCAGGGATTCACACCAGCACCAGGGAGGCTGGGGGCAGCAGCCGCTGATGGCGGAGCTCCTCGATGTGGTCGTCGCAGATCTCGCTGCCCAGCCAGGCTCCCTGCGACGAGGCCTTCTGCGACAAGGACTTTCTTGAGGTGGAGCCGTCGGCCATGGCTGCGGGCAGCTAAAGCTCGAAGGGGCTGGTGGCTCTGCGGCGATAAAGGCGAGCTCTTTCTCTCTGGGCTTAGGGAGGAAGAGAGCGTCGATGCGGGGCGAGAACGGGGGCGAATGGCCTCCTCGGAACCCCCGCATCCCATTTAAACCCCCACGAAGCGTCGTGGGGAGGGGATCCGGTGCGGACGGAACCCCCACTAACCCCGTGTATTACGGGCGGTAACGCTTCCCTAAGCCCAACTGTCGTGGAGGAAATCCACACAGGATCTCTCGCGCGGAGGCCCAGGGGGCGTCGTGGCGGGAGCTGATACGTGTCCATCGTATCTACTTTTCCAAACTCTTTTGCCCTTGTTTTGGACTATAATTTGCATGATTTAAATGGAACTAACCTGACTAACACTGTTTTCAGCAGAATTGCCTTGGTGTTATTTTTGCGCAGAAATCAAAGTTCTCCAAACGTCCTGAAAATTTACGGGCAGCAGTTTTGGAAAATATCAAAAATATCTACGCCAAGTTCCACTTCACGGGGTGGGCCAGTGGGCCACAAGCCCCTCTCCGGCACCACCCCCCTGGTGGCGGTGGGCAGGCTTGTGGGGCCCACAGGCACCTGCCGCCCCCAACTCCAGCTCTATAAGTTGCCTTTTGTCCCAGAAAAAATAAAAAGAGAAGTTTTCGTCGCGTTTTCGATACGGAGGCGCCGCCACCTCCTATTCTTCATCTAGAGGGCATATCTGAAGTCCGTCTTGGGCTCCGGAGAGGGGAAATCGTTGCCATCGTCATCATCAACCTTTTCCCTCTACAATTCCATGAAGCTCTTCGTCGTTCGTGAGTAATCTATTCGTAGGCTCGCTGGGCGGTGATGAGTAGCATGAGATCTATCATGTAATCTTGTTAGTTTTGATGGGGATTGATCCCTAGTATCCACTATGTTCTGAGATTGATGTTGCTACTACTTTGCCATGCTTAATGATTGTCACTAGGGCCCGAGTGCCATGATTTCAGATCTCAAATTATTATGTTCTCACCAATATATGTGTGTTTTAGATCCGATGTTGCTAGTTGTAGTTACCTACTATGTGTTATGATCCGGCAACACCGGAGTGACAATAACCGGAACCACTCCCGGTGATGACCATAGTTTGAGGAGTTCAAGTGTTCACGAAGTGCTAATGCGTTGGTTCGGTTCTTTATTAAAAGGAGAACCTTAATATCCCGTAGTTTCCTTTTGGACCCCACTACCACGGGAGGGATGGACAATAGATGTCATGCAAGTTCTTTTCCCTAAGCACGTATGACGACACACGGAATGCATGCCTACATCACATTGATGAACGGGAGTTAGCCACATATCTCTCCATGTTATAGTTGTTGCATGATGAATATCATCCAAACAAATCACCGATCCATTGCCTATGAGTTTGTCCTACTGCTGCTGTTACTTGTCTTGCTCTGCTGCTGCTACTACTGTTGCTAGCGCTGTTCCTTGTCTTGCTCTGCTGCTGCTGCTACTACTGTTGCTACTGCTGTTACTTGTCTTGCTCTGCTGCTGCTACTACTGTTCCTACTGCCGTTACTTGTTTTGCTCTGCTTCTGCTACCACTGTTGCTATTCCTGTCGCTTGCTACTGTTGCTACTTGCTACTGCTGTCACTACTAATGTTCCTTGTCGCTGCTATTGCTCGTTACACTACTGCTACCTGCTACAATCTTGGTTCACTGGCCGTTGACAGAAACTGACAACTTCCGTCAACACGGCAACTTGGCGCCATTGATACAATCGTTAGGAATAGTCTGCCGTCAACAGATCGTTTCTGACACCGTTGTTATCATACTACTTTGATGTTACTACTATACTTGCAGATACTAATCTTTCAGGTGTGTTTGAATCTAACAAATTCAGCTGCTAATACTCGAGAGTATTCTCTCACCTCCTATAGGCGATCAACAAATTTGGGCCGAATACTTTACCCTCGAAAACTGTTGCGAACCCACGCGCTGGTGGGCCTTCAACAACATTCTTCTAGTCTCATTACCGGGGAGTGCAAGCAACATTCTTCTGGTGCCATTGCAGGAGAAGGTTTGTTGTCATAAGCATTCGTCTAGCTAACGCCAGAGATTGCAGATCAACATTTTTCTGGCGCCGTTGCCGAGGAGGTATTGCTATATTCTTTGAGTTACTTGGGATTTATATCTGCTGATCACTATGAAGAATCTAAAGTATCCGAAGACCAAAGTCTTGCCCTCAACTACGAGGGGAGGTAAGGAATTGCCATCTAGCTCTACACTTGATTCACCTTCAGTTATGACTAAGTTTCCGACATTACCTCCTGCTAGAAATCTTGATATGTTACCTGTGCTTGATGATGCTTGTGATACTACTGCTAGAGATGCTATGCTTGATACTATGCCTGATACTGCTTTGCCTGATACTGCTAGAGATGCTATGCTTGATACTGCTTTCCCTCATCATGCTAGAGATGCTATTTTACCTGATGATGCTATGCTTGATACTGCTAGAGATACTCCTTTGCCTGATGTTCCACCAGGAGTGTTCCTTGATGCTCATATTGCTAGAGTTACTCCCAATGCTCGTGATACTTCTGATACTGCCGATACTATTGAGATAGAACCTGCTTTTGCTCCTATTAGACCTAACTCTCCTAGATATGAATTGCCTGATATACCTGAGGGTTACGTTATGGAGGGAGAGATAGCTGAGGATTTTCTTGCGTGTAAGGATGCCTATGATGCTGAGAAATTACTTCTCAAGTGGTAGGAAAAATCTCGGGAAGCTAGGATGAAAAATGACCCGAAGTTTGCCACTTCGCCTATCTTTGTCACCGATAAGGATTATGAATTCTCTGTCGATCCTGAGATAATCTCTCTAGTCGAATCTGATCCTTTTCATGGTTATGAGTCTGAGACGGTCATAGCCCATCTTGCCAAACTATCCGAAATAGCCAACCTTTTCACTAATGAGGAGAAGATCCGCCACTACTATATCCTTAAGTTGTTTCCTTTCTCTCTAAAGGATGACGCTAAAGTCTGGTTCACCTCTCTTGCTCCTGGATGTGTGCATAGTCCCTAGGAGATGGTCTATTACTTCTGTGAGAAATATTTCCCTGCCCATAAGAAGCAAGTTGTCTTGCAGGAAATATACAACTTTGCTCAACTCCAAGAAGAGAGTCTTCTACAAGCTTGGGGGAGGCTCGTCCAGCTACAGAATGCTTTGCCTGATCACCCTCTTAAGAAGAATGAGATACTTGATATCCTCTATAACGGACTTACCGATGCCTCTAGAGACCACCTAGATAGTTGTGTTGGTTGTGTTTTTAGGGAACGAACTGTAGAACAACCTGAGACCCTACTGAATAACCTCTTGATCAACGATAATGCTTGGACTATTCCCGAACCACCTCCTAAGCCAACTCCTAAGAAAAGAGGTATTCTATTCCTCAGTCCCGAAGATATGCAAGAAGCCAAGAAATCTATGCAAGAGAAAGGCATTAGATCTGAAGATGTCAAAAATCTACCACCTATCGAAGAGATCCACAGTCTCGATAACCCGATACAGGTAGTAGAAGTGAATTCTCTGCGTAAGTTTGATGAGAGTGATATTCCTTTTGATAAACCTGCTAGCCTATGCTTTGATGAATTTGACAACTGTGTTGCCAAACAACAGAGTTTCAATGATTATGTTAGCAGACATTTGGAACAAAGTACATGTATGCTTAGCCATTTAAGTGCTTGTGTAGACAGAAATGTGAATGATCTGAAGCTTCTGAGTAAACATGCCTCTACGATTACTACTCAGGTAGAACATGTACTTAAAGCTCAGAATGACCTGCTCAATGAACTAATGACAAATATGTCAGAGTCATTACTAGAGGAGGCAAAATGACTCAGGAACCTTTGTATCCTGAAGGTCATCCTAAGAGAATTGATCAAGATTCTCAAGGAATCAATGCTGATACACCTAGTCATCCTAAGGAGAAGAAGAAGGATGATAGAAACCTGCACGCCAGTTCACCAAACACTATCACACCTGAAGAACCTAATGATATTTCTGCGTTTAATGCAGAAACACAATCAGGTGATGAACATGAACCTGGTGACAATATGGACAGTGATGTTCACAATAATGATCAACCTAACCATGACGAGGATGTGGAGATTGAACCTACGGTTAATCCTGATAATCCACAACCTAAGAGATACAACAAGAATAACTTCACTGCTAGGAAGCATGGTAAAGAAAGAGAGCCATGGGTTCAGAGACCTATGCCCTTTCCTCCTAAGCCATCCAAGAAAAAGGATGATGAGGATTTTGAGCGCTTCGTTGAGATGATAAGACCCGTCTTTCTGCAGATGTGGTTAACTGATATGCTCAAGATGTCTCCGTATGCCAAGTACACTAATAAAGGTGGAACTCCACCATGCTTGCCAACTACACTTTTAAAGGTGGAACTCCTAAGAAACTTCGTGATCCCGGAGTGCCCACTATACCTTGCTCTATTAAAGGAAACTACGTAAGAACTGCCTTATGTGACCTTGGAGCCGGTGTTAGTGTTATGCCACTCTCTCTTTATCGTAGACTTGAGTTGGATAAGTTGACACCCACTGAAATTTATCAACAAATGGCCGACAAATCAACTGCTTTCCCTATCGGCGTATGCGAGCATGTGCCTGTTGTGGTTGCTAATACCACTATCTTAACAGACTTTGTTATCTTGGATATTCCCGAGGACGATGCCATGGCTACCATCCTCGGAAGACCCTTTTTAAACACTGCAGGGGCTGTTATAGATTGCAACAAAGGCAATGTCACTTTCCATGTCAACGGTAATGAGCACATAGTGGACTTTCCGAAGAAACGATATCAAGTTCATTGCATCAATGCTATCGAAAAGACTTCATCGATTCTCATTCGGAGCTTTGAATGCCCTATTCCTCGTGTCAAGATGAAGTACGATTTGCTTGTTGGGGAGATACATATCCCCATTGAGGTGACTTAGTGGCTATTCGAAAATTCTCCATTCTCTCTTGCGATTCGAGAAAGTATTGTCATAAGGACTTGATCAATCCCATTGATGGATTTCTTTCGATGACCATGAAACGGATGAATCAAAGAGTCACATACCTCTGTTTTGAGTTTTGCTTTTATTTTGCTTAGAAGAAAAATGATAGAATTAGTTTAGTTTTTTCTGTTTTCTATTTTAGCGTCCCGGAGAAAAATACCTCGAAAATAAAAGTTCTCTGTTGATCCTAAAATTTTAGTATGATTTTTTCTGGAATTTTTGAAATTTTCTGGGCCTAAGAGCTAGCCTGGGGGCCTGACCAGTGGGCCACAAGACCTCCCACCGCCACCTACCCCGTGGTGGTGGGGTGCAAGCTTGTGGGGCCCACAGGCACCCCCTCCACTCATTCCAGCTCTCAGCCTCTTCTTGCACCTCCAGAAAAAAATGTTTCGCAGCTCAAACCCGTGTTCTTGCTCATTTGGATGTGATTTTCGATCTCTTTGCTCAAAGCACCATTCTCCGAACCGTTTTGGGGAAATTACTCCTTGGTAAGTGACTCGTCCATTGTTCCAATTAGTTTTTTCTCAAGTGCTCTATCCTTCGCGTATTCTTGCTACCTTGGTGACCCTGTTCTTGAGCTACAAATGTTGATTTTTAGTTGGTCCCAAGTAGTTTTAGCGCGTGATACGATCTCTAGGCACTAATAGGAGTAGTTGCTACAAATTGGGTTAATCCTTATTCACTTTTCTTCCGAAGTCTCTAAAAATTTCAGAATTTTTCAGATCTAGAAAAAGGAAAAGATGAGGAGGTTCTTGAGAGGCTCTTCAAGCCGTAACAACAAGGAGGATGAGAAGAACCACCCCAAGTACGTAGTCCCTCGTGTCATAGAAGTTCGAGCATGCGAGTGGCCAAGTGATGAATTTTTGTGCGCCGCCGGACTTTATGAAGACTTTTATTACTTGGTGGAGAACACAGGTCTTACTGCGTTCGTTGAAGATAAGTGCCCACAATATCTCCTCCTCACCAATATTTTCGTTCAAAGCTTCAACTTTTATCCGAGGAAGAATCCTCCCATGGTTGAGTTCATGATGTACGATGTCCCCCAGTGCATGACGCTGCAGGATTTTTGCAATGTATTCAAATTACCTTATGTTGGGGATATCTGTGACCCTCGTCCACGGGACATGTAGGATTTCATTGGGTCTATTGCTGTTGGAGAGGAGAGAGGAGTGTCTCGTGCTAGAATTGCTAGCATACATTTTCCTGTGCTTCGGTACTTCTCACTATTTGTGGGAAAATGGATGATAGTCCGTGGGGAGGCTGGATCACTTAGTTCTCCAAACCTTGCGGTTTTGCGCGAAGGCCTTTATAACGATAAGACTTATAGCCTGGGTGCTATAGTAGCTCAACGGTTGAACCTGAACCATTCTAAAGGTGTCGTCTATGGAGGTATCTATGCTACCCATCTTGCCAGACACTTTGAGATACCCATTAGACTGGGAGAGGAAGGAGAGATGCTTCTCCCTGAGAGATATCTGGATTATGACAGCATGGTTCGCCATGATTTTGTGGATAGAGATGCTAGTAGACGGTTGATTTATAACCTGGTGTTTAGTCAGGGTACTGGAGAGACTATTAGTTTGCCTGCTCCTTCTTTGTTTGATCTTCATGCAGGCAGGTACATTATTATGCCCACGGACATCTACGCATATTAGGGCTTGGCCCAACCACAGGCGCCCGTGCCCGAGCCGCCAGTCGAGTACCAGATGCCAGTTTATTAGTGGGAGCCAAAGCAGCTCACACAGCAGTGGCATCCACAGTCTGCCCCATAGTATCCCGGAGCTGGTTATTTCCCACCTTGGGAGTAGACCAAGCTAGGCCAAAAGCCTAAGCTTGGGGGAGTACGTGTTCTCACCGACTTTACATTCATGCTTATGCTTTCACTCTGTTAGCCGGTGTTTACACTTTGCCATTGTATTATCCATGCTAGTTTATTTTTGTTTCCTTGTTTTCTTGTTTTGTGTCGTTTTGAGAAAACCCAAAAATATTTTTTCTTCTTCTTTTGCTTGTTGGGAGTTTTCCCGTGTAAATAGTTTTCTTTTTATTTGTGTCAAGGTAGAAGATATTGGTTACAATGTTTAGTGGTTCTTACATGCTTACCTGTTTAGCTTTCAAAGAGCCATATTATTTTGTCTTCCCCTTTGTGTTTGCCTGCAGATTCAACTTAGTCCAATGCGCTTATTATTGTTCAAATCGTTGGATCGTGCAAATGAAAGGCAACAATGATGATATATGATGAAGTTGTTGGAATTATGCCCTAGAGGCAATAATAAATGTATAGTTATTATTATAATTCCTGTATCAAGATAATAGTTTATTATCCATGCTATAATTGTATTGAATGAAGACTCATTTACATGTGTGGATACATAGACAAAATACCGTCCCTAGCATGCCTCTAGTTGGCTAGCCAGTTGATCGATGATAGTCAATGTCTTCTGATTATGAACAAGGTGTTGTTGCTTGATAACTGGATCACGTCATTGGGAGAATCACGTGATGGACTAGACCCAAACTAATAGACGTAGCATGTTGATCGTGTCATTTTGTTGCTACTATTTTCTGCGTGTCAAGTATTTATTCCTATGACCATGAGATCATATAACTCACTAACACCGGAGGAATGCTTTATGTGTATCAAACGTCGCAACGTAACTGGGTGACTATAAAGATGCTCTACAGGTATCTCCGAAGGTGTTAGTTGAGTTAGTATGGATCAAGACTGGGATTTGTCACTCCGTATGACGGAGAGGTATCTCGGGGCCCACTCGGTAATACAACATCACACACAAGCCTTGCAAGCAATGTAACTTAGTGTAAGTTGCGGGATCTTGTATTACGGAACGAGTAAAGAGACTTGCCGGTAAACGAGATTGAAATAGGTATGCGGATACTGACGATCGAATCTCGGGCAAGTAACATACCGAAGGACAAAGGGAATGACATACGGGATTATACGAATCCTTGGCACTGAGGTTCAAACGATAAGATCTTCGTAGAATATGTAGGATCCAATATGGGCATCCAGGTCCCGCTATTGGATATTGACCGAGGAGTCTCTCGGGTCATGTCTACATAGTTCTCGAACCCGTAGGGTCTGCACACTTAAGGTTCGACGTTGTTTTATGCGTATTTGAGTTATATGGTTGGTTACCGAATGTTGTTCGGAGTCCCGGATGAGATCACGGACGTCATGAGGGTTTCCGGAATGGTCCGGAAACGAAGATTGATATATAGGATGACCTCATTTGATTACCGGAAGGTTTTCGGAGTTACCGGGAATGTACCGGGAATGACGAATGGGTTCCGGGAGTTCACCGGGGGGGACCCACCCCGGGGAAGCCCATAGGCTTTGGGGAGACACACCAGCCCTTAGTGGGCTGGTGGGACAGCCCCAAGGGGGCCTATGCGCCAAGAATAAGAAATCAAAGGAAAATAAAAAAAAAGAGGGAGGAAGTGGGAAGGGAGGGGGACTCCTCCCACCAAACCAAGTCCAACTCGGTTTGGGGGGGGGAGTCCTCCCCCCTTGGCTCGGCCGACTCCTTGGGGGTCCTTGGACCCCAAGGCAAGCCCCCCCTCCCTCCTCCTATATATATGGAGCAATTAGGGCTGATTTGAGACGACTTTCTCACGGCTGCCCGACCACATACCTCCATAGTTTTTCCTCTAGATCGCGTTTCCGCGGAGCTCGGGCGGAGCCCTGCTGAGACAAGATCATCACCAACCTCCGGAGCGCCGTCACGCTGCCGGAGAACTCTTCTACCTCTCCGTCTCTCTTGCTGGATCAAGAAGGCCGAGATCATCGTCGAGCTGTACGTGTGCTGAACGCGGAGGTGCCGTCCGTTTGGTACTAGATCGTGGGACTGATCGCGGGATTGTTCGCGGGGCGGATCGAGGGGCGTGAGGACGTTCCACTACATCAACCGCGTTCTCTAACGCTTCTGCTGTACGATCTACAAGGGTACGTAGATCACTCATCCCCTCTCGTAGATGGACATCACCATGATAGGTCTTCGTGCGCGTAGGAAAATTTTTGTTTCCCATGCGACATTCCCCAACAGTGGCATCATGAGCTAGGTTCATGCGTAGATGTCTTCTCGAGTAGAACACAAAAGTTTTTGTGGGCGGTGATGTGCGTTTTGCTGCCCTCCTTAGTCTTTTCTTGATTCCGCGGTATTGTTGGATTGAAGCGGCTTGGACCGACATTACTCGTACGCTTACGAGAGACTGGTTTCATCGTTACGAGTAACCCCCTTTGCTCAAAGATGACTGGCAAGTGACGGTTTCTCCAACTTTAGTTGAATCGGATTTGACCGAGGAGGTCCTTGGATGAAGTTAAATAGCAACTCATAGATCTCCGTTGTGGTGTTTGCGTAAGTAAGATGCGATCCTACTAGATACCCTTGGTCACCACGTAAAACATGCAACAACAAAATTAGAGGACGTCTAACTTGTTTTTGCAGGGTATGATTGTGATGTGATATGGCCAACGATGTGATGTGATATATTGGATGTATGAGATGATCATGTTGTAATAGAAATATCGACTTGCACGTCGATGGTACGGCAACCGGCAAGAGCCATAGGGTTGTCTTTATACTAACACATGTGCTTGCAGATGCGTTTACTATTTTGCTAGGATGTAGCTTTAGTAGTGATAGCATGAGTAGCACGACAACCCCGATGGCAACACGTTGATAGATGATCATGGTGTGGCGCCGGTGACAAGAAGATCGTGCCGGTGCTTTGGTGATGGATATCAAGAAGCACGTGATCATGGCCATATCATGTCACTTATGAATTGCATGTGATGTTAATCCTTTTATGCACCTTATTTTGCTTAGAACGACGGTAGCATTATGAGGTGATCTCTCACTAAAATTTCAAGACGAAATTGTGTTCTCCCCGACTGTGCACCGTTGCTACAGTTCGTCGTTTCGAGACACCACGTGATGATCGAGTGTGATAGACTCAACGTTCACATACAACGGGTGCAAAACAGTTGCGCACGCAGAACACTCGGGTTAAGCTTGACGAGCCTAGCATGTGCAGACATGGCCTCGGAACACATGAGACCGAAAGGTCGATCATGAATCATATAGTTGATATGATTAGCATAGGGATGCTTACCACTGAAACTATACTCAACTCACGTGATGATCTGACTTGGGATAGTGTTAGTGGATCATGAACCACTCAAATGACTAGAGAGATGTACTTTTTGAGTGGGAGTTTAGCATATAATTTGATTAAGTTGAACTCTAATTATCTTGAACATAGTCTAAGTCCACTTTGAATATATTTGTGTTGTAGATCATGGCTCACGCGAGTGTCATCCTGAATTTTTAATACGTTCCTAGAGAAAGCTAAGTTGAAAGATGATGGAAGCAACTTTGTAGACTGGGCTCGTAATCTTAAGCTAATCTTACAAGCTGAGAAGAAGGATTATGTCCTTAATGCTGCGCTAGGAGATGAACCACCCGCTACGGCTGATCAGGATGTTAAGAACGCTTGGTTAGCACGTAAGGAGGACTACTCAATAGTTCAATGTGCAGTCTTGTATGGCTTAGAACCGGGACTTCAACATCGCTTTGAGCGTCATGGAGCATTTGAGATGTTCCAGGAGTTGAAGTTTATCTTTCAGAAGAACGCCCGGATCGAGAGGTATGAGACCTCCAATAAATTCTATGCTTGCAAGATGGAGGAAAACTCGTCTGTCAGTGAACATGTACTCAAGATGTCTGGGTACTCAAACCGTCTAGCTGAGCTGGGGATTGAACTCCCGCAAGAAGCTATCACTGACAGAATCCTTCAATCACTGCCGCCAAGCTATAAAGGCTTTGTGTTGTACTACAACATGCAAGGGATGAACAAGTCTCCCGGCGAGTTGTTTGCGATGCTGAAAGTCGCAGAGTCTGAACTCCGTAAAGAGCATCAAGTGTTGATGGTGAGCAAGACCACTAGTTTCAAGAGAAACGGCAAAGGCAAGAAGGGCAATTCGAAGAAGAGCGGCAAGCCTGTTGCCAATCCGCCGAAGAAACCCAAGGCTGGACCTAAGCCTGAAACAGAGTGCTTCTATTGCAAGGGTATGGGTCACTGGAAGCGCAATTGCCCCAAGTATCTGGCAGATAAGAAGGCGGGCAAAGAAAAATCAGGTATATTTGATATACATGTTATTGATGTGTACTTAACCGGCTCTCGTAGTAGTGCCTGGGTATTCGATACCGGTTCTGTTGCTCACATCTACAACTCGAAACAGGAACTGCGGAATAGACGAAGGCTGGCGAAAGACGAAGTGACGATGCGCGTAGGAAATGGTTCCAAGGTTGATGCAATCGCCGTCGGCACAGTGTCACTTTAGCTACCATCGGGATTAGTGATGAACTTAAATCATTGTTATTTAGTGCCTGCATTGAGCATGAACATTATATCTGGATCTTGTTTATTGCGAGACGGTTACTCTTTTAAGTATAAGAATAATGGTTGTTCTATTTCTTTGAGTAACATCTTTTATGGTCATGCACCGAATGTGAGAGGATTGTTCATATTGAATCTTGATAGCGATACGCATATACATAACATTGAGACCAAAAGAGTTAGAGTAAACAATGATAGCGCCATATTTTTGTGGCACTGCCGCTTGGGTCATATTGGTGTAAAGCGCATGAAGAAACTCCATGCTGATGGACTTTTGGAGTCACTTGACTTTGATTCACTTGACACGTGCGAACCATGCCTCATGGGCAAGATGACTAAGACTCCGTTCTCCGGAACAATGGAGCGTGCAAGTGACTTGTTGGAAATCATACATACCGATGTATGTGGTCCAATGAGCGTGGAGGCACGCGGCGGATATCGTTATTTCCTCACCTTCACTGACGATTTAAGTAGATATGGTTATGTCTACTTGATGAAGCACAAGTCTGAAACATTTGAAAAGTTCAAGCAATTTCAGAGTGAAGTGGAAAATCATCGTAACAAGAACGTCAAGTTCCTACGGTCTGATCGTGGGGGTGAATATCTGAGTTTCGAGTTTGGTGCTCACTTAAGACAATGTGGAATTGTTTCGCAGTTAACACCGCCTGGAACACCACAACGTAATGGTGTGTCCGAACGTCGTAATCGTACTTTGTTAGAGATGGTGCGATCTATGATGTCTCTTACTGATTTGCCGTTATCATTTTGGGGTTATGCATTAGAAACAGCTGCATTCACTTTACATAGGGCACCATCAAAATCCGTTGAGACGACACCATACGAACTGTGGTATGGCAAAAGGCCAAAGTTGTCGTTTCTTAAAGTTTGGGGATGTGATGCTTATGTCAAAAAGCTTCAGCCTGAAAAGCTGGAACCCAAAGCGGAAAAATGCGTCTTCATAGGTTACCCAAAAGAGACACTTGGGTACACCTTCTATCTCAAATCCGAGGGCAAAGTGTTTGTTGCTAAGAACAGAACTTTTCTCGAGAAGGAGTTTCTCTCGAGAGAATTGAGTGGGAGGAAGATAGAACTTGACGAGGTTGTCGAACCTCTCATCCCTCTGGATGGTGGCGCAGGGCAAGGGGAAACCTCTGTCGTTGCGACGCCGATTGAGGAGGAAGTTAATGATGATGATCATGGAACTCCAGTTCAAGTTTCTGTTGAACCACGCAGGTCGACGAGATCACGCGCTGCTCTAGAGTGGTACGGTAATCCCGTCTTATCAATCATGTTGTTAAACAACAATGAACCTGCAAATTATGAAGAAGCAATGGTGGGCCCAGATTCCAACAAATGGCTAGAAGCCATGAAATCCGAGATAGGATCCATGTATGAGAACAAAGTGTGGACTTTGGAGATACTACCTGAGGGCCTCATGGCTATTCAGAACAAATGGATCTTTAAGAAGAAGACGGACGCTGACGGTAATGTGACCGTTTATAAAGCTTGACTTGTGGCAAAGGGTTTTTCACAAGTTCCAGGAGTTGACTATGATGAGACCTTCTCACCCGTAGCGATGCTTAAGTCCGTCAGAATCATGTTAGCAATAGCTGCATTTTTCGATTATGAAATTTGGCAGATGGATGTCAAAACGGCGTTCCTTAACGGTTTCCTTAAGGAAGAGTTGTATATGATGCAACCCGAAGGTTTTGTCGATTCTAAAAATGCTGACAAGGTGTGCAAGCTCCAGCGATCCATTTATGGACTGGTGCAAGCATCTCGGAGTTGGAACAAACGCTTTGATGAGGTGATCAAAGCATTTGGGTTTATACAAGTGGTTGGAGAATCTTGTATTTACAAGAAAGTGAGTGGGAGCTCTGTGGCGTTTCTAATATTATATGTGGATGACATATTACTGATTGGAAACAACGTAGAGCTTTTGGAGAGCATAAAAGGTTACTTAAATAAAAGTTTCTCTATGAAGGACCTAGGAGAAGCTGCTTACATTCTAGGCATTAAGATCTACAGGGATAGATCAAAACGCCTGATAGGACTTTCACAAAGCACATACCTTGATAAAGTTTTGAAGAGGTTCAAAATGGAACAGTCCAAGAAAGGGTTCTTGCCAGTTTTACAAGGTACGAGATTGAGTAAGACTCAGTGCCCAGCAACTGATGAAGATAGAGAGCATATGCGCTCCGTCCCCTATGCTTCAGCCATAGGTTCTATCATGTATGCGATGCTGTGCACTAGACCGGATGTTAGCCTGGCCATAAGTATGGCAGGTAGGTTCTAGAGTAATCAAGGAGTGGATCACTGGACAGCGGTCAAGAATATCCTGAAGTACCTGAAAAGGACTAAGGAGATGTTTCTCGTGTATGGAAGTGACGAAGAGCTCGCCGTAAAAGGTTACGTCGATGCAAGCTTTGACACAGATCCGAACGACTCTAAGTCGCAAACCGGATACGTATTTATTCTTAATGGGGGTGCAGTAAGCTGGTGCAGTTCCAAGCAAAGCGTCGTAGCAGATTCTACATGTGAAGCAGAGTACATGGCTGCCTCGGAGGCGGCTAAGGAGGGTGTCTGGATGAAGCAGTTCATGACGGATCTTGGAGTCGTGCCAAGTGCACTGGATCCAATAACCTTGTTCTGTGACAACACTGGTGCCATTGCCCTGGCAAAGGAACCAAGGTTTCACAAGAAGACCAGACACATCAAACGACGCTTCAACCTCATCCGCGACTACGTCGAGGAGGAGGACGTAAATATATTCAAGGTGCACACGGATCTGAATGTAGCAGACCCGCTGACTAAACCTCTTCCACAGCCAAAACATGATCGACACCAGAACTGTATGGGTGTTAGATTTATTACAATGTAATTCACATGGTGATGTGAAGGCTAGATTATAGACACTAGTGCAAGTGGGAGACTGTTGGAATTATGCCCTAGAGGCAATAATAAATGTATAGTTATTATTATAATTCCTGTATCAAGATAATAGTTTATTATCCATGCTATAATTGTATTGAATGAAGACTCATTTACATGTGTGGATACATAGACAAAACACCGTCCCTAGCATGCCTCTAGTTGGCTAGCCAGTTGATCAGTGATAGTCAGTGTCTTCTGATTATGAACAAGGTTTTGTTGCTTGATAACTGGATCACGTCATTGGGAGAATCACATGATGGACTAGACCCAAACTAATAGACGTAGCATGTTGATCGTGTCATTTTGTTGCTACTATTTTCTGCGTGTCAAGTATTTATTCCTATGACCATGAGATCATATAACTCACTGACACCGGAGGAATGCTTTCTGTGTATCAAACGTCGCAACGTAACAGGGTGACTATAAAGATGCTCTACAGGTATCTCCGAAGGTGTTAGTTGAGTTAGTATGGATCAAGACTGGGATTTGTCACTCCGTATGACGGAGAGGTATCTCGGGGCCCACTCGGTAATACAACATCACACACAAGCCTTGCAAGCAATGTAACTTAGTGTAAGTTGCGGGATCTTGTATTACGGAACGAGTAAAGAGACTTGCCGGTAAACGAGATTGAAATAGGTATGCGGATACTGACGATCGAATCTCGGGCAAGTAACATACCGAAGGACAAAGGGAATGACATACGGGATTATACGAATCCTTGGCACTGAGGTTCAAACGATAAGATCTTCGTAGAATATGTAGGATCCAATATGGGCATCCAGGCCCCGCTATTGGATATTGACCGAGGAGTCTCTCGGGTCATGTCTACATAGTTCTCGAACCCGCATGGTCTGCACACTTAAGGTTCGACGTTGTTTTATGCGTATTTGAGTTATATGGTTGGTTACCGAATGTTGTTCGGAGTCCCGGATGAGATCACGGACGTCACGAGGGTTTCCGGATTGGTCCGGAAATGAAGGGTGATATATAGGATGACCTCATTTGATTACCGGAAGGTTTTCAGAGTTACCGGGAATGTACCGGGAATGACGAATGGGTTCCGGGAGTTCACCAGGGGGGCAACCCACCCCGGGGAAGCCCATAGGCTTTGGGGAGACACACCAGCCCTTAGTGGGCTGATGGGACAGCCCCAAGGGGGCCTATGCGCCAAGAATAAGAAATCAAAGGAAAATAAAAAAAAGAGGGAGGAAGTGGGAAGGGAGGGGGACTCCTCCCACCAAACCAAGTCCAACTCGGTTTGGGGGGGGGAGTCCTCCCCCCTTGGCTCGGCCGACTCCTTGGGGGTCCTTGGACCCCAAGGCAAGCCCCCCCCCCCTCCCTCCTCCTATATATATGGAGCAATTAGGGCTGATTTGAGACGACTTTCTCACGGCTGCCCGACCACATACCTCCATAGTTTTTCCTCTAGATCGCGTTTCCGCGGAGCTCGGGCGGAGCCCTGCTGAGACAAGATCATCAGCAACCTCCGGAGCGCCGTCACACTGCCGGAGAACTCTTCTACCTCTCCGTCTCTCTTGTTGGATCAAGAAGGCCGAGATCATCGTCGAGCTGTACGTGTGCTGAACGCGGAGGTGCCGTCCGTTTGGTACTAGATCGTGGGACTGATCGCGGGATTGTTCGCGGGGCGGATCGAGGGACGTGAGGACGTTCCACTACATCAACCGCATTCTCTAACGCTTCTGCTGTACGATCTACAAGGGTACGTAGATCACTCATCCCCTCTCGTAGATGGACATCACCATGATAGGTCTTCGTGCGCGTAGGAAATTTTTTGTTTCCCATGCGACGTTCCCCAACAGAAATGACAGAGACTGAAAAGCTGGTATAAACTCTATCTATTTTGTTTTTGTAAATATGACTAGCTTGTCGACCCAGATTTAGCTTTGTTGTGAGACAACCATGTTTGCAATGACAACTTAGAGATCATAGTTTCTGATGCCATGCTTATTTAGCTGAGAGCTTATAATGGTTTGTCTTGGATGCCCACATAGATTTTGAGATGACTAGGATGTAGTATGATAGGATTGTATTCTCCTTTGAATGTTCCAAGTGGCTTGACTTGGCGCATGTTCATGCATGTAGTTGAAAAAAAAATCAACATAGCCTCTATGATGTTCGTGTTCATGGTGATTTATATCCTGTTCATGCTTGCATTCAATGTTAGTCAAACTCATTGCATCTTGATGACTGTTGTCGCTCTCTAGTTGGTCGCTTCCCAGTCTTTTGCTAGCCTTCACTTGTACTAAGCGGAGTACTGCTTGTGCATCCACCTCCATAAACCCAAAAGTTTTTCCATGAGAGTCCACCATACCTACCTATTTGCGGTATCTACCTGCCGTTCCAAGTAAATTTGCATGTGCCATTCTCTAAACCTTCAAGAAATAATCTGTTTTGCATGCCCGAACCGCTCATGTGGTGACAGAGGGCTATTGGTATCTTCCATGCTAGGAGTGTTATCCTCGACATGTGTTTATTCACAGTCATTCACGAGAAAGGGGCCGGTATTTGGGATGCCCAGTTCCACGCTTAAATCGAAAACATAACTGTAAAACAAGACTCCCCCCGGATTGATGTTAGTATGGACGGTACCCGAGGATTCGGCTAGCCATGGAGTGTGATTGATTGGTGGTGGGGGAGTTAAAACTTTACTTTTCTGTTTGGGAACCGCCTATAGCATGAGTTAAAACTTTACTTTTGTGTTTTCAAAGCTTGAGCTCTGGCACCTTTGCAAATCAATGCTTCCCCCTGCGAAGGGCCTGTCTATTTATTTTCCTGTTGAGTCATCCTCCTCTTTTATAAGCACCAATTAGAGAGCACCTCTGTCATTTTTATGCTTTGCTTTTGATTGATATTGGGTATGACTATGATTGGATCTTCGTTGCTATGAATTACAATGTGTAGTCAGCCCTTGATCTTTGAAAGTGCTCTGCATTTATGTTTTGCGGTCTCAGAAAGAGCTAGCGAGATACCACCTATTCATATTGCTTCATGCTTGTATTGATTGAAGTGTTGGTATTTAAACTCATTATTATTTGCTCGTTAGCTGATTATGCCATTGATATTAGTTTACCGTGAGACCTTTGTGTCATTTGCTTATGTGGTTAACTTGTGATCTTGCTGAAATTCAGGTTATGAGTTAGATATAGTTGCAACAACAAGATCAAACAGAGTTTGTCAAAGTTTTTCTTTCTCTCTCAGTTTGTCAACTGAGTTGCTTCAGGACAAGCAAGGTTTTATGCTTGGGGGAGTTGATACGTATCCATCGTATCTACTTTTCCAAACTCTTTTGCCCTTGTTTTGGACTCTAGTTTGCATGATTTGAATGGAACTAACCTGGAGAGACACTGTTTTCAGCAGAATTGCCTTGGTGTTATTTTTGTGCAGAAATCAAAGTTCTCCAAACGTCCTGAAAATTTACGGGGATCAGTTTTGTAAAATATCAAAATTATCTACGCCAAGTTCCACCTCAGGGGATGGGCCAGTGGGCCACAAGCCCCTGCTCTGCCACCACCCCCCTGGTGGCGGTGGGCAGGCTTGTGGGGCCCACAGGCACCTGCCGCCCCCAACTCCAGCTCTATAAGTTGCCTTTCGTCCCAGAAAAAATAAAAAGAGAAGTTTTCGTCGCGTTTTCGATACGGAGGCGCGGCCACCTCCTGTTCTTCATCTCGAGGGCAGATCTCTAGTCCGCCTTGGGCTCCGGAGAGGGAAATCGTCGCCATCGTCATCATCAACCTTCTTCCCTCTCCAATTCCATGAATCTCTTCGTCGTTCGTGAGTAATCTATTCGTAGGCTCGTTGGGCGGTGATGAGTAGGATGAGATCTATCATGTAATCGAGTTAATTTTGATGGGGATTGATCCCTTGTATCCACTATGTTCTGAGATTCATGTTGCTACTACTTTGCCATGCTTAGTGCTTGTCAATAGGGCCCGAGTGCCATGATTTCAGATCTGAAATTATTATGTTGTCATTGATATATGTGTGTTTTAGATCCGATCTTGCAAGTTGCAGTTACCTACTATGTGTTATGATCCGGCAACCCCAGAGTGAAAATAACCGGAACCACTCCCGGTGATGACCATAGTTTGAGGAGTTAATGTGTTCACCAAGTGCTAATGCGTTGGTCCTGTTCTTTATTAAAAGGACAACCTTAATATCTCGTAGTTTCCTTTTGGACCCCGCTGCCACGGGAGGGATGGACAATAGATGTCATGCATGTTCTTTTCCCTAAGCACGTATGACGACACACGGAATGCATGCCTACATCACATTGACGAACGGGAGCTAGCCACATATCTCTCCGTGTTATAGCTGTTTCATGATGAATATCATCCAAACAAATCACCGACCCATTGCCTACGAGTTTGTCCTAATGCTGTTGTTACTTGTCTTGCTCTGCTGCTGCTACTACTACTGTTGCTACTGCTGTTACTTGTCTTGCTCTGCTGCTACTACTACTGTTGCTACTGCCGTTACTTGTTTTGCTCTGCTGCTGCTATTATTGTCGCTTGCCACTGTTGCTGCTTGCTACTGCTGTCACTACTACTATTCCTTGCCGCTGGTATTGCTCGTTACAATGCTGCTACCAGCTACAATCTTGGTTCACTGGCCGTTGACGGAAACTGACAACTTCCATCAACGCGGCAACTTGGCGCCATTGATACAATCGTTAGGAATAGTCTGCCGTTAACAGATCGTTTCTGACACCGTTGTTATCATACTACTTTGATGTTACTACTGTGCTTATAGATACTAATCTTTCATGTGTGGTTGAATCTGACAAACTCAGCTCCTAATACTCGAGAGTATTCTCTCATCTCCTATAGGCGATCAACAAATTTGGGTCGAATACCTTACCCTCGAAAACTGCTGCGAAACCACGCGCTGGTGGGCCGTCAACAACATTCTTCTAGTCTCATTACCGGGGAGTGCAAGAAGCATTCTTCTAGTGCCGTTGCAGGAGAAGGTTTGTTGTCATAAGCATTCGTCTAGCTAACGCCAGAGATTGCAGATCAGGAGCCATGGCCCAGGCCCGGTCCCGTCACCCGTAATCACCATCATTACGTCAAGCGGGGCCTGGCACGTGGCTCCTTCCGGGCGACCTATGACAAAGCCGAGGCGTCGCCTCGAAGCCAACCGGTTTTGGATCCGGCGCTCCCCGTCACGAATGGCGGCAGAAATACCAAGACAAATCATCAAGCCGGTGAGGCCGCCTGCCCGCAGACAACAGGCCTCTCCAGCTTCGGGGACTACTGTCGGGGGGATAACCCCGGGGTAGGCTCATCAAGCCTGCTCCTTCATTTCCTGCCCAAAGGATATGAACAAACATAGTTTCCCAAGGCCCAAGTCTTCTGGCCGGCTAGGCCACGCCTACTGGCTGGAGGACGAGGCGGCCATCTCTCTGGCCGGCCACGCAACCCCTGCCGGCTAGAGTCAAGACGGTTACCTCTTCCTGACCGGCTTGGTCAGGCCAGCCGGCTGGAACGAGGCGGCCGTGCCCAAGCCGGCTAGCCAAGCAGGCTAGCCGGCCGAGGATCACAAGTCACATCAGATCGTTGGTCAGGATGAGACCTTACGATTAAAGGTAGCTACGCGTCAGCAAAGGTACTGGATCGGAGTGTCCGACAGGTACGAGCGTCGGCGGCCACGCCGCTGACCTACCCCGGCTCTGATCCGTCACCTAGCATAGTGTCGGACCGTCACACTCCCACTCCATTAGTGCACTCGGCGTGGGGAACAGTGGAGGCGGTCATACTACCTACGCATGACGAATCTCGCTGGACAACGCTCGATGTACAGTGCGTGCTCGGCGTCAACCTTATGCGAGAGCTTCATCGGCCAGCTGGCGGGTCCCACAGCTAATCGAGTCTATGCAGCCGGCAGGCCCCTCAAGTGACAAGGCAAGACTCTCGTGGGCCCCTGGTCAGCCGGCGAGGCTGCTAGCCGAGTCCCACTCTTGTACCCTTTATCCATATTATAGGCCGGTGGGTTCGTCCATAAAACCCCCCGGTCACCCTCCATGCAGGAGGACGGTCGAACACTTCACACCCACAAACCACATAGAGAGAGGTAGAGACGAGCCGGCTGCTCCCCTCTTCCTCCTCCCACACAGCTCCAGGAGCGACATTGTAATCCATTCATACGCATCGAACACTCTGGCAGGACTAGGGGTCTTATCTCTACAGAGAGCCTTGAACCTGGGTACATCGTGTGTTCCATGCTTGTACCAACCTTGTTCCCAGCGCCCTCCCTTGTCCCTTCGGTTCTCACCGACTTTAGCCTACCCATGGCATATGTTGTGAGTATTCACCGACACCTAAGGAAAAGATTTAGGTGAAATCCAATCCAAGATAACTCAATGGAAGAAAAGATGGGTTGAAAAAAATCTCAGTGATCAAAGAATTAGCGGGTTTAAATATCTCACTCTTGAATTTTTTTCTCTTCGAGACTCCTTGTGAGTCAAGAATGGTATAACACCACCCCAAAGGATAATGAAGGAAGAATTGCAATTTGAAATGCAAGATAAAGAATACTTGAGGTTCTCCGACAAGAATATTGAAGAACACCTCGAGAATGGATTACATCCTTAACGAACTACCATGAAGAACCACTTGAAGAACACTTGAATGAAAGGATGACATGAAGAATTGAAGGTTGCAAAAGAATAAGATTAAGGCCTTGCAAAGACTTAGATAAAGCTTCACAAAGAGATACTTGAGAAAACTTAGGACTCCAGAAAAAAAGAAGATGAAACACTTGGGATAAGAATTTGATATCATGAACAACTCCGAAAGAAAGATTGAAATCACCTAGATGAAACAAGAATAAGAATTATGTTATGCTTATCCTTCACCAAGTTAACTTGCTGACAAGCAACAGATTTATCATACCACTTATTCTTCCTGAAGTTATTGGAGAGAGAGATAGGGAACAAACTTGAAGAAGTCTTGAAAGGAACACCAATAAGAACTTGGAATGAAAGAGGATAATACAATGAACTGGGATACATGAGGAGAAAGAGAACATGACTCTATTAGAGAATGCTTGAACAAGCCACCGATAAGAATAGAAAATGAATGAGAATGCCATGAATGAATGGAGATACATGAGAACAAAGAGATCATGATCCACCTGAAGAATTCAAAACATATGGGGATATTAAAAATGAATGGAATACATGAGATCAAAGATACCATGATCCGCTTAACAGAAAACTTGAATGAGGCACCAGAATAATTGAGATACGACCGAAGAGACAACAATTGAGAAGAAGTTGAGAATGAAAGATGAAAGCTGAGAACGAAGAAATCTTCTGAAATGATGGCCTTCGGAGGATCAAGAAGTGAATACAACACTAAAATGCAACGGTTAGATATCAAAGGGGTTACTTAAGATTGAAACAATTTGAGAGGATAGCACGAAGTTGAAACCAAATCTTCCAAAGAATTGACAAGGATTTAACAGAAACACTTCTTTGGTCTTCCAAGCTGAGAATGATGACGAGAACACCACCATGAATTACAGAGACAATCTAGAATCATGAATAAAGAAAGGTTCAGCCCACGAAGAAATAATCTGAAACAATCTTGGAGAAAGAATATGACTAACGGAATCCATACTTACATCACACTTATAAATAATTAGACATTTCCAAAAAGATTAAAAGATCCACGAAAGATCATGGGAAAACCTATGGGTTATGGCCCCACTAAAATAAAAACACTGTTGAAATTATTGCTTAGAAGAGATATTGCACCGATAAAGATGGAAAAACTTGAAAAGATTGAGGACCTCAAAATAATATAAAAGGATTTTGAATGAGAAAAAGAATCTTCTCAGATTTCTTCACCACTCCGGATAGAATAGAGAGGGACGAATAAAGAAGAGAGGCTTGAATAAGAATGTCCAACATGACAAGCATTTAAATGATGAAAAGTACACGAGGAACATCGATATCTTGAATAAAATTTAACGAAGAAAAAAAATCAAGAATGAAGAATGATGAACTCAAAACTGCTGAGAATATTCACAATGGATCACCAAATACAATAAAGAAGAAAAGAAAGCGGAAACATCAATGAAAGAAGGCACTTGGATGATAATTTAATTGTTGAAGAAACAAGGGAGGGGTGGGGAAAAACAAAGACAACATGGGGCAGATGAGACGAACTCCGGAAAGAAATGAGGGATTGATCTTGCAAATATTGGAGAAGATTGATTTATCTTGAATAGAAGCATTGTGGTTGAACATAATTGATAAGACATCTTGATTGAGCAAAATATTAGCACTGACATAGAAATATGATAACACCACTTAGAAAACATATGATATAACCACTTGACATCAAACCAACTCAAATTACCATACTGCAACAAAACAAAGGATGAGGCTTTCAAATTAAGCCAGAAACTGATTTATGATACAGATTTTGCTCGATATTTTCGTGGTAAGGTTCGCACGGGCTCTATCTGATAGTGGCCATCATGTACAAGGTAGTGCACACGACAAACGAAGCATCCCCTAGTCAGAGCTAGCTACAAGGACTATTTAAGACACAGCCAGAACCGTTGTAAGAAGACCGTGAACAAACAAATCCACTAGATATCGAACCCCAACCTCACATCTTGCATCTGTTGGAGATAATCCTAGGTAAATACTTGAACTCCCACCTAAGAACTTCCAAAATTTTAGGGTTATGCAATGGGTCCACGGATACAGGGAGTAAAATTCATCACTCAACTCCTAGGAATAACACTACTCGTCCAGTGTATCACATCCATTAACACATAACTAGAGATCTAGGAAACTCGTCTACCTCAGATCGTCATAATCACAACTATACGAAGTATGGCAATACATCCGAAATCTCTCCACCAATACTGGGGATGCCTGACTCCTCTCACCACTACTCGTATTGAAGCAATTTCGGACGTCCTCCGTCTTGAGATACTAAGGAAACTGAACGGTAGAGAGTGTGACAAGAATCTCCTAGAGCTCAACTCCTCGATAACAAGGGGCACCGAGAAAAATAATCCTGGTTACAACGACATCGTAGAGGTTCAAAATACATGTGTGATCCTAAATTGTTTTGAGGGAGAAGAGGAGTAGGATTAAAATTCTTACTTCAGGATTCCTCACCACATCATAGAAGAGGAGTAAAAAGAATCATACTCTCCGATATATAACTAGACTCAAAGTAGTTTTTCCCTAGACTCGACTCGGCCAAGTTCGATCAATCAAGGGGGTCCTAGTTCGGTACTGCTCTGATACCAACTTCTAACACTCAAGAGGCGATCCTATCCTTATTTTTTGCATGAGGGCCTCGACAGGTATAGAAGCGCATCTCGTCGTTATGCAAGAATTGATATTGTTACAAGTACATGTACAGAAGAGATTAATATATGGATTGGCTTACATTCGCCCCAAGCTACATCATGAACATCTAAATACAACAATATAATCAATCATCATGAAGAAGAGAAGGGTCCAACTACAAACGAAAACAGACAATAAAAGAACGACGTCCATCCTTGCTATCCCAGGCTGCCGGCGTGGAACCTATCCTAGATCGATGAAGAAGAAGGAAGAAGTAGAAACTCCAAATAAGCCAATCATCGCGCTCACATCAAAGTATTGCTTTACCTGTACCCGCAACTGTTGTTGTAGTAATCTATGAGCCACACAGACTCAACAATCTCATTTCCAAAAGTATCAAGACTAGCAAAGCTTAATGGGTGAGGTATGGTTAAGAGGTGAGGGTGCAACAAGAAACTAAACATTTATTTGAGTGGCTAACTTACGAGTACAAGAATAAAAGGGGGGATGATCTACACATAAACGAACGCGAACTTGAATGATCAGGAAGTGATCCTGAACACCTACTTACGTCAAACATAACCCCACCGTGTCCTCTTTCGAATTAAAGACTCACTAGAAGAGACAGTCACGGTTATGCGCACAGTTCGCATATTTTTATTAAGTTTACTTCAAGTTATCTAGAACCGGATGTTAAACAAAGTTTCCAAGTTTTCCACATAACCGCGGACATGGTTTTCTGAAAGATTTAACCCTACACGGGTGCTCGAACTAGTCCATCACAAACTACCATAGGCTGCGTTAGAAACCTCTACTACGAAGAACTCATGATCTCCTCGGATTCCTGGTGGAAAACCTCAACTTCAAGATAGCCCAAAGTATCCTCGGAATCCTTTGCACATTACATTTGAGAAAGGTAAAACAAATCCAGCAAGTCGCCCGACATAATGATGATCCTGATAGGAGCCACGTATCTTGTTCTCAAGACACGATGGATGAGTAGTATATACGTGACCGGATAGAAATCCCCTGAGTTACCCTGGGTTGCCCCGCAAGTGGATCTGTTTTGGACCAACACTGATGAGCAGCAGTGGTCCGGGGGGTGATTAATTATCCACTGGGTCCAGAAAGTCCCTATGCAATTTTATTAGGTTATTAGGCAAATGTAGTACTAACATTGGGCCTTGCGAGACGAGTTTTATCCCAAAACAAAAGTCAAGGGGATCCCCATAACAACCCCAAGCATGTTAGGAGTGCTCAATATGGAACTTAATACGGGTAGCCTAAACTATGGCGGCAAGAGTGGAACACAACACCCGGCCATGTCACACCCTGTTTTCACTTTGTCTCAATTGTAGTCTTTCAAATTGGAGTTTATTAAAACTTTTCAAGCAAATGCTATGAGTGCCATGACTATCATCGATTGTGTGTATGCTTGAGTGTGTGGATCTAAAAATATTTTTTATAACATAATATTTCCATTAAAAATCATTTTCTCATTTTTGTTATATCAAAACCTTGCTTTGGGATTTGCACTACAAGTCCCTGATATCAAGGGGTTGCCTTCACCCAAACATTGTATTCTGATTTCAGCACTACTATAACCTTCCAAAATCATAAAATAATTATTTTCAAAAATATTTTCCTATATTATTTTCATGTACTTTCCTCATGCCGGAAATGATATTTCTGGGTGGAAAATTATTTTTCTACTTTCGAAACATCTGAGAAATTTAGGAGATACTCAAAGGAAATATATTTTCCATACATAAGATTTTCAACCACTATTTATGTTCAAAATATTTGAGAAAACCTTTGAAAACCTATTTTGTCTGTTTTGACCTGTTGAAATGTTTCCAAAGGGAATAATCTCAATAAATTCCCAGAAAATTTTAGCACGTTTCCCAAGATATATTTGGTGACCATCTCGAGCTTCACCTCATTCCAAGGTTGTTTGGTTCACCAAATAATCCTAAAACTTTTCTTGTCTAGAATCAAGTTGAAGCAACTCTACATAGCAAAGTTTGTCCAAATGGCCCAGAACTTTGCAAGAGTGCTCAATACCAGAAATATGGAGGCCCTTCCAAGAATTGGATTTGTGGGGATTTATTTACTCACATTTTATTTTAAAAAGGAAGAACTGTCCATTTGGGGGTGTTTTTAGATTTACACTGTCAAACTTATCCAATGGAGCTCAAATTTGGTAGACCATCCTAATCTTGCCTAAAACACAATCCTGTTAACTTTCAGCATCGTTGGTGAAGGTTAGCTGCCCCAAACCCAGATCAAACACCTTCAGCCTGATTGGCCAAACAAATCTAGCACTCTCTACACCCACTCCCTTCTCTCCAAACTCCCAGCACAAGCTGCCAGCACCACTCTTGAACTGCAGTCGAGTGGCCCTCTTTGGTTCCAAGTGAGTAAGCCAAAAACTCTAGTTTAGCTTTTGATTCAAAGCTGGCAGAACCTCTTTAAGCCTCTCCATTTGACCAACAATGCTTCTCTCGGCTCCTAGCAGCCGAGGGGCATCTAAGCCAACCCTCAAACAAGCCAGACAGGGCCAAAGCACACCAGAGCATGCCAACATGCCATGGCATGCCAAAGCTACGCTCTGGGCATGCTAAAGGGCGCACCCGAGGCAAAGGAGGCCAGCCCCGGCCAGTTCTCACCTCCCCTCGGTGTATCTCCACATCCCCGACAAACACCCGACTGAGGGCAGCCTCAGGGCCCCCTTCTTCCCCTCTTTATTAACTCAGGCGACGCGTGCCCTATTCGGTCAGTAGGGCGCGGGCCCGCATCACACGCGCACAGAGGCCCGGTCCTCCCGTTGAGTCTCTAGAGTCTCAAACCACGACCGCAAAACCGTGGTTACGGCGCCGAGCTCTCTCCCTCTCCTGCAGCCATGGTGAAACCACTCACGCTCCCCCGCTCGGTGCACCATTGCTGGCCTATAAATAGGCCCTCCCCCTTCACTCCAGCACCTCACCCCTCCTCTCGAGACCCTTAATCGAGACATAGCCACTCCAATGATCAAGGAGAGCCCCGGTGCTCGAGATCGACCGAGGCGCCGCCGCTTCGGAGCTCCGTTGATCTCGAGCTACAAGCCAGCTCTTGCACTCATCTCACCACCTTCTTGACCGTAGTGAGCTCAGGAAGCTTCTCCACCTCTCCCTTGAGCTTTACCCTGCCCGTAGCACCCATCTCCACCACCACCCCAAACATAATTTCCACGACCACGTCGTCGCCGGTGACTCACGTCCTCCCCGTCGGTCTTTCGACTCCACCAGGTAGGCAGTGATGCGATGGTTTCGTTTTTGCATTCACTTGGCCACGAGGGCGTTGGAGCCGCCGTCGGTGTAACTCCCCTCCCCTCTGTCCAGAGCTGGAAGGCGACCCCAACAGGCAGACCCCACCTGTCGGCGGCCTGTCTCACCCCCCTCTATTCCCTCTTTGTTGCTGACCGCAGGGGCCCACACGTGAGGTTTAAACGTGTCGGCGCGTGCGCCTGAGTTCACGGGTTGGCTAGCTGGTCAGTTGGCCAGTTGGGCCGGCCCAGCTGCTAGCTGATCCAGGCCAGGGGATGAGCTCTTTTCTTTATTCTTTAAACTGAGTTTTCAAATAATTTCTACAGGATTAAATATTTAGTTAAATTCAAATCTTTTTCCACCATAATTTCTCTAAAAATGTGTAGAATTTATTAGTGTTGTTGTGCAAATTTTTGCATAGACTTTTAGGCACACGTTTAATTAAATACATAGTTTGAGTATTTTTAGCTTCTGTTAAATAGACTTTAAAAATATATTTTTACTCAAAAAGAGAAACAAACATTTTTAAAACTAAAGATAGGATTTCTAAGGATAGGTTAACATTTTTAAATGAGTTTGTGCTCTGGTTTTGAGTGTGCTTCTTCTTATTATTATTATAATTACGACGATAGATCATGCGTTTGACGAAGGATTTCGACCCAAAGACCCCGAAGACCCCGGATACCTAGATGATCAAGGGAAGCAACCCTTTGACCATATATGATAGAATGTTTTATGTGTGCCATGATGATTTCTTTATTACGATGCATATAGTCAAGATCAATCGGTACACCCCGACATGGTGTTACCAATGGCTCCTCCGGAGCACTTGCATTGAGCATGACCCTACCATCTATGAGATTCACGCTGATAAAATGTTGACAAGTACACAGTAGTGCTACGAATAGGATGAGCAGTTGCATGATGATGGTAACACAAAGTTGATATTAAAGGTTTTATGAAAACCCCATCGGGTGCCACTAATGCCCGAGGGTGATGGTGTTGAGGTAGATGACCACTTGAGAAAGAAGTGGTGTATCGGAAATGATTTGTGTGAGTGGTTTCAGAAATTGGATTAGATTTATGATGTGTCGACCATCCGAACCTTACATGTGCGACCATGATACCCCTTTATGGGACAGGGTTTTGTTGATTACTTTGGTCGGTGCTAGCAGAGAGCCCGCATTACTAGTGGCGGGAGTGATGTGGTCACTCTCGTGACGGGGTCGTACCAGGTAGGTCGACTATGCCCTTTTTATGTGTTCCGGGCACACCGTTGGTCCCCGCATGGATGATACGGTCTAGAGTTGGTGCTCGTAAGACGCACATCATGTGGGCTAGGTACCAATCGAGTGGACTCTTTGTTTAGTATGGTCAGGGTAAATGCAATGATCGGGTACTTACTTCGGGTATGTTATATAACACGAGTCGTGGATGACACGGAAGTTTCCCGGATCTCGTGGTTACAGCGTACAACCTCTGCAGAGTGTTAAACTATTCAAAAAGCCGTGTCCACGGTCAAGGACAGTTAGGTAATCCTACTTAAACTACTTCTAGTCGTTTCCGCATAAACCAAGTGTGTGTGTGTGTGGTTGAGAAAGATGATATAGTCAAGTCTGGTGACTTGGCATATAGGATGAACCTGAGGTGTTCAGCCCTCAGCAGATATGTTGATATCTATAACCTGTTCTTATGATTACCATCTAGTTTATGATGCATATCCATACAAGTAAATGACCATGCACATGTTTCAATTAAAACTTGCTTTCAACAAAGACTGTATATTACTTTATTATCGTACTAATTGCATTATTCATATCATGTGCTCTTTGCGAGTATATTCAAAGTACTCATTGGCTTGCCACTGGTTATATTATTGACCAGACATGGAGGAACTAGAGTATGGAGAAGAATTCGTCGTCAGAGACGAACACGCGAACTAGGATGCTTCCCAGTCAGAATGCTTGTTGTTTAAGGCTGATGGCATGGGTTCCCATTTACTACCAAGTATTCCGCTAGTAGTTGTGATGGTGTGGTTGGCCTTCTAGGCCCTATCAATGTAAGACTTGACCATGATGGTCCTTTATTCTATCAGATGTTAATTATGGATGTAAGACTCTTGTTATTCAGTATCTGTGTGTTCAGTGAGCATTGATATGTGGGATCACTGTACACGTGCATTCGGCGATCTCGACACATAAGTCGGGGTCCCCACAGAGCTAGTATCAGAGCCATCCTAACTGTAGGAAGCCTTAGGTAGCATGGATGATAGCTGAGACGAATGATACACTCAGCCCTTACATTTGAGATTTTCTACACCCTAGTACCTTTTCATACCACCCACAAATATCTAACCCTCTCCTAAAAACCTTGCAGATGGCCGTTGTACCTGAGACGCTTCTGAAAACTGGCTTTCCCCTACTCTTGGGAGGCGGCTTGGAGAAGTGTCAAGTACGCCGCACGCCCATTTTTCTCTACCACGAGCACTGGGTCAATGCCAACACAAAGGAATATGGAGACTCTGGTATTGGCAGTGGAGACAGCAACGCGATCCGTGATTTCCTTCCCGAGATAGCCAACGAGTCGGCTACCCGTCACCCGCCTTTTGTTAAGGACGGACTTGATGGGAGCTGGACACTCAACCCATCCCCAAAGGAGGGAACACCACTCAGGTTTCAGAGCTACTGCGGCCTCTCCGCCGACACTCTAGCTCACCTTCTGATCAAGGAATCCATGACACTCCGCCAAGAACTTCACCAAGTCAAGGACCTACTCCGCCTACAGAAGATGAAGATACGAAATGTTAAGAAAGAAGGAGCACCCAGAGGGCAAACTGCCAACGCCTTCCGAGGAGGAATACCACCACTTAAGGCGACTCCTATACAAAGTCGACGCATGACCGCAGAGGAATACACTGAGCTCCTCACCGCTTCACTAACAAAACGTCATCGTGATGGACCTCTTCCTTCCCCCACACCCTTGAAGGAAGAAGATACCCGCACAGATGAGGATGAAGAGGAAAACCCTGAAGAACATGTGTACGAGACCTAGCAATCCATCGCTTAGATGGATGTCATACGACAAGTTAGGAGTCCCCCATGCAAAGTCAAGTCCGTGTAATGCTTCATATGAAACTATGAACGTTTGTTGTATCTGTGATTTCTGTTTGTGTCTCGATGCAAGCCGCGCTTTTGCCTTAGGGAACATATAAGCGACTGCATCACCTATCTTAATTAATGTATTGCATGGATTCTTCGACCCTTCTTGTTTGAAACACTTGCACTATACCAAACCCCCTTATATAGGCATGTCATCCCTTTATGCTTTCCTCTTGACCACTTCGGAGTACTGACCTATCTGCTCCAAACAGGATGGTGATTTCTACTCGCTCCAGTACCTTCGGCAACCCCAACACTGGGACTTCTATCCAGCAGCCAGGAACCGGTGGGTCTGCCCAAGCTGGAGATCACCCCGAGCAGTAGCAAGGCGACATTCCCCCACCACCGCCTCCTCCGGAGAACATGACTGTGGCTCAGTTCCTTTAAGCTCTCCGAGAGGAATGCCAAGCCAACAACCCCGCCATCTAGCAGATAGCTCAGGCCCTAGTGAACAACCCGCCACAGGGCGGAAATGGCAATGGTCGTTCCACTCTGTGTGAGTTCTTGAGGACCATGCCCCCAATATTCACTGAGACAACTGAGCTCCTGGATGCCGATGACTGGATCCACACCATTGAAGACCTCCTCGCGTTGGTTAAGTGCACCGACGATCGCGAGAAAGTCCTTTATGCTTCTCACTGTCTCGGAGGCATAGCCAGGGCTTGGTGGGACGGGTTCCAGATTATGCGAGACGTGCAAGCTATCACTTGGGCTGTCTACAAGGACGGATTCCGCACTGCTCACATTCCCCTGGAATGATGACTATCAAGAAGCGAGAGTTTCGTGCTCTGAAGCAAGGCAGCGTAACAGTCAAGGAATACCTGCATAAGTTCAACCTCTTGTCGAGGTATGTGCGAGAAGATGTCAGCACCGAAGACGCTAAGGTGGAACGCTTCATGGAAGGGCTTCAGCAGTTGGTACAATATCAGCTTGTTGTCTGTGACTGTCGGAAGACAAGCATCGTGCAATGGATGATACTTGCAAGCGTAAGCTTATGGGCAAATGGCAGTACATACCCCAGGAGCAGTGCTAAGGACCAACCTAGGATGTAGAGGAGTTGGGATCAGGAATAATGGGATAAACTTCATAGAAGATCTCATCGTCCTTAAGTCGCAAGGCTTGGACGTGATCCTTGGTATGGATTGGATCGCCACACACCAAAGCATACAGAACTGCGCCAAGAGGGCTATTACCAGGACAAGTGACCAAGGGGTCAAAGTCAAATACGTCCCTGCGCCTACCTCCACTCAAGTCCCTCAGGTTAATTGCCTTTTGGAAAAAGAGTTGGACCGAGTACCAGTGGTATGTGAATACCAGGATGTCATTCTTGATGAGCTGCCTGGATGCCTCCTGACCGAGACATCGAGTTCATCATTGAGATCATGTCGGTTAAGGCCTATCTATAAGAAGCCCTATAGGATGGGATCCGAGGAGCTGGCAGAATTGAAGAAGCAGTTGGATGAGCAACTCAGGAAGGGATTCATCCTTCCAAGTGCATCACCTTGGGGATCACCTGTTCTATTCGTGTCCAAGAAGGATGGGACTATCAGGCTCTGCATCGATTATCGTTCCCTCAATGAAGTCATGATAAAGAACAAGTATCCACTCCCCAAGATCCAAGAGCTATTCGACCAGTTAAATGGTGCCAAGGTATTCTCCAAGATCGACCTCAGGTCTGGGTATTACCAACTAAAGATTCGGCCCGAGGACATACCCAAGACGGCATTTGTGACCATGTACGGTCTGTACGAGTGCACGATCATGTCGTTTGGGTTGACCAATGCCCCAACATACTTCATGTACCTCATGAACACAGTCTTCATGGAATACCTGGATAAGTTTGTTGTTGTCTTCATCGATGACATATTAATCTTCTCCAAATCCGAAGAAGAACATGAGCAACACTTGAGACTGGTGCTGGAAAAACTTCGAAAGCACCAACTTTATGCCAAGTTTAGCAAATTTGAGTTTTGGCTACACGAAGTTGGATTCTTGAGTCATACCATGACGACAGATGGATTGGCAGTCGATCCCACCAAGATTACTACGGTAACCAACTGGGAGTCGCCAATCGACGTGAAGGAAGTTCTAAGCTTCCTCGGGCTCGCGAGATACTACCGCAAGTTCATGGAAGGGTTCTCTCCCATCGCCGGAGCAATGACTCGGCCCTTGAAGAAGGGGAAAAAGTTCAAATGGACGCCAGAGCGCGAAGAAAGCTTCCAGGAACTAAAGAAGAGACTGGCCACCGCCCTGGTACTGGCCACTCCAGATATTAACAAGGAGTTGGTGATATACTCTAATGCCTCAAGAATTGGGCTCGGTGGCGTCCTGATGCAAGACGGCAGGGTCGTGGCTTATCTGTCTCGGCAACTGCGCTCGCATGAAGAGAACTACGCCACTCATGATCTCGAGTTGGCAGCTGTAGTGCATGCCTTGAAGACATGGCGACATTACCTTCTCGGGAAGAGATGTGTAATATACACTGACCACAAGAGTCTGAAGTATATTTTTTCCAAAAGGGAGTTGAATATGAGGTAGCGAAGATGGTTGGAACTGATCAAAGACTATGACCTCAACATTCATTACCACCCCGGTAAGGCCAATTTAGTGGCCAATGCCTTGAGCCGGAAGGCTTGCACCTTGAATGCCACGATCAAGGAAAGGCTACCCACCCTGTATGAAGAGCTGGAGACCTTCGGGTTAGAGCTAGTTGAACCAGGATTCCTGGCTAACCTCGAAGTTAAACCCACTCTAGCTGACGACATTAAAGAGGCCTAGAAGTGACACGAGAGCATTGAAGGCATCCAGAAGAAGATCAAGGAAGGCAAGGCCCCAGGGTTCTCAGTGGATGAACAAGGAGTTGTGTGGTTTGGGAACCGTTTATGTGTACCAAACAAGGCTAAACTCAAGAAATTAATCTTGCAAGAGGCCCATGACACACCCTACTCAATCCACCCTGGTGGAACCAAGATGTATCAAGACCTCAGAGAAAGATTTAGGTGGCACGGCATGAGCGGGAAATAGCCTCCTATGTCGCCAAGTGTGACGTATGCCAACGGGTCAAGGCTGAGTACCAGCAACTTGCATGGCTGCTACAACCTCTCCAAGTGCCCGAATGGAAGTGGGATAAAGTCAGTATGGACTTCGTCACAGGTCTACCCAGATCCAGCAGAGGCCGTGACTCCATATGGGTCATTGTCAATCACCATATCAAAGTATCACACTTCATTCCTGTCAGCACCACTTATGGAGGCGACAAGCTGGCCAGTCTCTACATTGAGCGTATTTTGAGCATCCATGGAGTTCCCAAGGAAATTTTGTCCGACCGAGGCACGTAATTCACCTCAAGATTCTGGAAGAAGTTCCAAGAAGCTCTGGGAATCAAGCCCTCCTTCAGCACCGCCTTCCACCGGCAGACGGGCAGACAAACGGAGTGAGTGAATCAAATACTTGAGGATATGCTCTGCGCTTATGTCTTGGCACATGGGACCAAATGGGAAGACTGTCTGCCATTCGCTGAGTTCTCTTACAACAATAGCTATCAGTCCAGTCTCCAAATGGCCCCATTCAAAGTGCTATATGGACGTAAGTGCCGCACTCTGCTCAACTAGTCCGAAATTAGTGAAGGATTGATTTACGGGCCAGACATTCTCCGTGACGCTGAAGATAAGGTGCAACTTGTCGGGGAGCACCTAAAGGCTGCCAAGTCGTGGAAAAAGAGCTATGCGGATTCCCACCACAGAGAAGTGGTGTTCAACCTCTGAGACCGGGTGTACCTTCGTGTCACACCTCTCAAGGGGACTAAGCATTTCCACGTCAAGGGGAAACATGCCCCAAGGTTCATTGGACCTTTTAAGATCACGACAAGGCATGGAGAAGTTGCTTACCAGTTGGAGCTACCTCCAGAACTTCTGGGTGTGCACAATGTTTTCCACATGTCACAACTTCGGAACTTCCTTCAAACGCCAAACCATCCAGATCTTTATAAGGACATCGACCATCAAGCCATTAACCTTCAACCTAACCTCACTTATCGTGAGAGACCAATCCGCATCGTGGACGAAGTCGAGCGTTGTACCAGAAGACGCACCATCAAGTACTTCAAGGTTCAGTGGAGCAACCACACCGAAGCAGAAGCAACATGGGAGCGTGAAGACTATCTCTGCTCTGAATTTTCGTACCTTTTTAGAACCTAGCTTAGGAATCTCAGGGACGAGATTCTTGTAAGGGGGATAGGTCTATCACACCATGTTTTCGCTTGGTCTCAACTGTAGTCTTTTCAAATTGGAGTTTATTAAAAAAATTAAGCAAATGCTATGAGTGCCATGATTGTCATTGATTGTGTGTATGCTTGAGTGTGTGGATCTAAAAATAACATAATATTTCCATAAAAAATCATTTTTCTCATTTTTGTTAATTCAAAACCTTGGTTTGGGGTTTGCACTACAAGTCCCTGATTTCAAGGGGGTGCCTTGAACCAAAGATTTTATTCTGATTTTAGCACTATTATAACCTTTGAAAATCATAAAATAATTATTCTATAAAATATTTTTCTATTTTATTTGCATGTTCTTTCCTAAGGCCAGAAAAAATATTTCTGGGTGGAAAATTATTTTTCTATCTTAGCGAAATCCGAGAAAATTTGGAGATACTCACACGACATATATTTTCCATACATAAGATTTTCAACCCCTATTTTATTCGAAATATTTGAGCAAACCTTTGAAAACCTATTCTGTCTGTTTTGACCTTTTCAAATATTTCCAAAGGGAATATGCTCAATAAATTCCCACAAAATTTTAGCATGTTTGCCAAGCTATATTTGGTGACCATGCCAAGTTTAACCTCATTCCAACGTGGTTTGGTTCACCAAATAATCCTAAAAGCTTTCCTGTCCAGAATCAAGTTGAAGCAACTTTACATAGCAAAGTTTGTCCAAATGGCCTAAAACATTGGAGGAGCGCTTAATACCCCCATTGTGGAGGCCCTGCCAATAATTGGATTTGTGGAGATTTATTTACTCAAATTTTATTTTAATAAGGCAGAACTGCCCATTTGGGGGTGCTTTCAAGTTTACAGTGTCAAACTTGTCCAATGGAGCTAAAATTTGGTAGAACATCCTAATCTTGCCTAAAACAAAATCATGTTAACTTTCGCCATCATTGGTGAAGGTTAGCCGCCCCAAACCCAATCAAACACCTTCAGCCAGATTGGCCAAATAACATCTAGCACTCTCTACACCCATTGCCTTCTCTGCAAACTCCCAGCACAGGCTGCCAGCATCACTCCTCAACTACAGACGAGTGGCCCCTCTTTTGTTCCAAGTGAGTAAGCCAAAAACCCCAGTTTAACTTCTGATTCAAAGCTGGCAGAACCTCTTTCAGCCTCTCCCTTTGACCAGCAATGCTTTTCTCGGTTCCTAGCAGTCGAGGGGCATATAAGCCAACCTCAAACAAGCCAGAGAGGGCCAAAGCACGCTAGAGCGCGCCAACATGTCGTGGCATGCCAAAGCTGCGCTCTGGGCGTGCTACAGGGTGCACCCGAGGCAAAGGAGGCCAACCCCGGCCGATTCTGACCTCCCCTCGGTGTCTCTCCACGTCCCAGACAACCACCCGACTCAGGGCAGCCTCATGGCCCCCTTCTCCGCCTCTCTACTGATTCAGGAAACACGTGCCCGCGCGCGCCCGTTTTGTTCAGTAGGGCGTGGCCCCGCAACACGTGCACACAGAGGCCCCGGTCCTCCAGATGAGTCTTTGGAGTGTCAAACCACATCCGCAAAACCGTGGTTTTGGCCCCGAGCTCTCTCTCCCTCTCCTGCAACTGTGGTGAAACCTCCGGCGCTCCCCGCTCGGTGTACCGTTGCTCGCCTATAAATAGGCCCTCCCCCTTCACTCCAACACCTCACCCTCCTCTCTAGACCCCCAGTCATGCCCTAACCACTCCGCTTGAGCAAGGAGAGCCCCGGTGCTCAAGATCGACCGACGCGCCGCCGCTTCAGAGCTTTGTCGATCTCAGGCTATAGGCCAGCTCTCATGCTTCTCTCACCTCCTCCGTGACCGTAGTGAGATCAGGAAGCTTCTCCACCTCTCCCCTGAGCTTTTCCCTGCCCGTAGCACCCATCTCCACCACCATGCAAAACATCTCCGCCGAGGCCACATCATTGCTGGTAACTTAGGTCCTCCCCGTCGGTCCCTCGACCCCCATCAGGTAGGCGGTGATGCCACGATGCCGTTTCTGCATTCACGTAGCCACAAGGGCATCGGAGCCGCCGTCGGCGTGCCTCCTCTCCCCTCTGTCTAGAGGTGGAAGACGACCCTGATAGGCAGGCCCCACCTGTTGATGGCCTGTCTCACCCCCTCTCTCCCCTCTTTGCCGCAGACCGCAGGGGGGCGCGCGTCAGGTTTAAACTTGACAGCACATGCGCGTGGGCTGGCGGGTTGGCTAGATGGCCGGTTGGCCAGTTGGGCCGGCCGAGCTGCTGGCCGACCCAGGTGAGGGGCTGAGCCCTTTTCTTTATTCTTTAAACTGAGTTTTTAAATAATTTCTAAAGGATTAAATATTTACTTAAATTCAAATATTTTCCACCATAATTTCTCTAAAAATGTGTAGAATTTATTACTACTGTTGTGCAAATTTTTGCAAAGGCTTTTATGCACATGTTTAATTAAATACCTTGTTTGAGTATTTTTAGCTTATGTTAAATAGACTTTAAAAATATATTTTTACTCAAAAACAGAAACAAACATTTTTAAAAATAAAGACAGGATTTCTAAGGATAGGTTAACATTTTTAAAATGAGTTTAGGCTCTGGTTTGAGTGTGCTTATTCTTATTATTATTATTACGACGATAGATCACGCGTTTGACGAAGGATTTGGACCCGAAGACCCCGAAGACCCCGGATACCTAGCTGATCAAGGCAAGCAACCCTTTGACCATGTGTGGTAGAATGTTTCATCATGATTACTTTATTTTGATGCATATGGTCAAGATAAATCGGTACACCCCGACATGGTGTTATCGATGGCTCCTCCGGAGCACTTGCATTGAGCATGACCCTACCATCTATGAGGGTCACGCTGATAAAATGTTGACAAATAGATAGTAGTTCTACGCATAGGATGAGCAATTGCATGATGATGGTAACACGAGTTGATATTCAAGGATTTATGAAAACCCCGTCGGGTGCCACTAATGCCCGAGGGTGATGGTGTTGAGCTGGATGGCCACTTGAGAAAGAAGTGGTGTACTGGAAAGGTTTTGTACAAGTGATTTCGGAAATGGGATTAGATTTATGATGTGTCGACCGTCCCAACCTTGCATGTGCGACCACAATACCCCTTTATGGGATGGGGCTTTGTTGATTACTTTAGTCGGTGCTAGCAAAGAGCTCGCATTACTAGTGCTGGGAGTGATGTGGTCACTCTCGTGACGGGGTCGTACCAGGTAGGTCGACTATGTCGTTTTTACGTGTCCCGGGCACACCGTTGGTCCCCTCACGGATGATACGGTCTAGAGTTGGTTCTCGTAAGATGTAGATCATGTGGGCTGGGTACTAATCGAGTGGACTCTTTGTCTAGTGTCGTCCCGGGAAAGGAAATGATGGGTTACTTACCTCGGGTAAGTTTTATACCGCGATTCGTGGATGACACGGAAGTTTCCCGAATGTCGTGGGTACAACATACAACCTCTGCAGTGTTAAACTATTCGAATAGCCGTGTCCATGGTCAAGGACAGTTAGGTAATCCTGCTTAAACTACGTCCAGTCGTTTCCGCATAAACCAAGTGTGTGTGTGTGGTTGAGAAAGATGATATATTCAAGTCCGGTGACTTGGCATATATGGTGAACCTGAGGTGTTCAGCCCTCAGCAGATATGTTGATATCCGTAACCTGTTCTTATGATTACCATCTAGCTTATGATGCATATCCATACAAGTAATTGATCATGCACATGTTTCAAATAAAACTTGCTTTCCGCAAAGTCTGCATCTTACTTTATTATCGTACAAATTGCATTATCCATATCATGGGCTGTTTGCGAGTACACTCAAATTACTGATTGGCTTGCCACTGGTTATTTTATTGACCAAACATGGAGGAACAAGAGTATGGAGAAGAATTCGTCGTCGGAGATGTACATGGCAACTAGGACACTTCCGAGTCAGAATGCATGTTGGTTAAGGCTGATTGCATGGGTTCCCGTTTACTACCCAGTATTCCGCTAATAGTTGTGATGGTGTGATTGACCTTCTAGGCCCTATCTTTGTAAGACTTGACCATGATGGTCCTTTATTGTATCAGACATTAATTACAGATGTAAGACTCTTGTTATTCAGCCTATGTGTGTTTATTAGTGAGCATTGATCTCTGGGATCACTGTACACGTGCATTCAGTGATCTCGACGCGTAAGTCGGGGTCCCAACAAGCCAAAAGGCCAAGCCTTCCGCCTTTTACCAGGTATATAGGTGCATTAAGTTAAATAGCAATAATATGGTTATATAACAAGGAACCCATGTTTTCATATGGAAGCAACTGCACCTGCAACTAGCAATGCTATAAGAAGGTTGAGCAAGCGGTAACATAGCCAAACATTGGTTTGCTGGGTTGTGGACATGTTAGAGGCTTTTCAGGACAATGTCGGGAGGCTTATTAAACAGGTGGTAGGCAGCAAAACATAGCAAAGAAACGAGACAACTACCATGGCAATGATAGTAATGGTATATAAGGAAATGGTCATCTTGCGTGTGATCCCGCTCGGAAAAATAACGAATCTGTGAAGTAGACGAACTAACATAGCCGAACGGACCCTCACTCCAAAACGATTTCGGAACTCTATCCAGAAAGAACAATCCAGAAACAAACAATCAACACACGATAAACATCACACATATGGATAACATGATGCACAATCATATATGATGCATGTCCAATTATTATGCACGACACGACAAGCACAACAGTTTATTACTACACATTAAATGAAGCTCAATATGCAACTCGTTGCATATTGACAAAACTCCATATTTGAATTACTTAGTTCGGTCACATTTAGGTACACATCATATTAAATGTTGTTAAACAAGGCAAGAGGTCAAGCATAAATAATCTACACTATCAAGGCATTTTAAATGAGGTCGGAAACAACTTATAGTATTTCCGAAATGACCCCATATGTTAATTTAAAAATCTATCCCGATCTGATCTAAACAGATTTTATATTTATTAAATAGCAAAAGAAAGGTGAGCATGTGATTCTACATGTCAATATAGTCGATTTACATATATACGTCATCTAAAACGGAGCTATGGTTTAAAAGATACGAGCAACACAAGAGGATATGCCATGAATGCAAAATGTATGCAAATGACAGCCACAACATGTTAAAGCACGGATGCAACGAGATATTATGTACTTACATGAAATTCTATGCAAGTTTCAATGAGGCTGGAACAACAAATGACAATTCCGGAAATACCGCATATGTAAATTAAGGTTTCGGTCCTGACCTCCCTATACACAATTTCAGTATTGTTAAACAAAAAAATGAATGCTACCATGTTATTCTACACATTTTTCTAGCCAAGTTACATATGTGGAACATTTGAATCGGAGTTACGGTTAATTAGTTATGAAATAGATCATTTTGACATGGCATTTATACAAACTACGTGAAAACAACAAGTTAGATATTTTTAGCATGGTTAAAAGTTGGATATTGTGAAACTATCCGAGATTCTAAATAATTAGCATGTATGAATTTTTTAAATCCGATGCATGGGTAATTGGCTATGAATTAATTTGTTTTAGTATGGCATTTATGCAAATTCATTAAAACAACAAGTTAAACAACTTTAAACATTCACAAAAGTTGGAAATTATTAATTTACACAAAATTCTACACATTTTACATATCTATATTATTTTAATCCGGTGCACGGTTAATTAACTATGAGGATTTTAATAAATACACATTTTTCTGTAATTTAAAATATCCCCGAGAATTAGCTAAAACCACAGAGAAGAAAAAAATATATGCATGGGCCGAATCTGCTGCTTGGTCGAAATCGGGCATGGGCACAACTTAACACTAACACGCACTAGGCGGAGCATAGGTCAAAAGGAGGGGACTGGGCTGGATGATGCTCACCATGGGTCACCACTCCAGTTTCGAGGAGGGTGCGCGGGCAGTTCGCGCTTGGGCCTTGGAGGCTGGCGGGCATGGAGGACGATGCGACATGAGGTGGAGGGAGCGAGCTGGGCCGACCTTGGAGCTTGGCGGACGTGTGGCGTGGCGCGACCTATGGGGCTTGCACGCGGCTGGGCCAGGGCACTCCTGGTGGCCCAGCGAAGCACTGGATCGGGGCTTTGTCATCCTCCGCACGAGTAGGAGGTCGCCTGGGCACTGCCAGATCCGACCGGCGAGGGTGAACGCGGGCGGCAAGGGCTCCAACAAGCGGCATGATGGAGGGATCCGGTCTGCCCACACTAGATCCAACCTACGGCACCGTAGTTCGGGCACTAGCCGGCCGATCCCAAGGGTGATGGCGGAGCTCCTGCGGGAGGAAGACAGAGAGAGGATGAGAGAAAGACGGAAGGGGAGAATGGAGGGACACGACGATGTTCCGCCTAGGGAGGGCCCGACAATCAGCGACAGCTTCCTCGGTTATCGGCACCACGGTTTCGGCGAGCTCTGGCGGCTCGAGGGAGGCCAGGCGCGAGGTTGGGCGCTCGAGGGCGAGTGTTGCGACGGGAGGCTGCACACGCTGCGGGCGGGCGGTGGCTCCCCTCGGGCCCGGTTCGGCCAGGGGAGGGCCTGGCTTGGGCCCCGTGGGCTGTGGTGGAGGGAGAGCAAGGGGCGCATGTGGCACCCACTGGTAGGCTGCAGGCTGTGGCGCAGGTGGTTGGCTAGCGGTGGCGATGCACCTAGTGCTTGCAAAGGACTTGGCCGCCGCAGAAAAGGAAGGCGGGTGGCAGCTGGCTGCTTGGAATTTGAGGTGGGAGGCTAGGGAGGCTAAAATTGGACGGTTCGGGTGTCTATAAATAGCAAATGGTGCTAGGGTTTGGGTCTAGGGGTGGTTTTTTGATCCTCCGACTGCGATCGGACGGTTCAATCGGAGAGGTTGTTTTGGTGGTGTCGTGGTTTTATCACAGCAGGTATCCTCGTGAAAGAACTTAGGTGTGAGGCCCTCGCAAGCATGTGGCGGCTTGAGAGGGGTTGGTCGGAATCGAGAGACGCGGGTTTACCCAGGTTCGGCCCCTCCGATGGAGGTTAAAGCCTATGTCCTGCTTGTGTTTCATTGATGAAGATGATGATCTCGATTACAAGGGTGCAGACTCGGCACCTCTAATCTCGTGGGTGTCTAATCTGTCTATCTCATGATTTGTCTTGTCTAGACCTAACTTGTGAACCTTGTCCCTCTTGGGGCGCCTTGCCCTCCTTATATAGGTGGAAGTGGTAAGCTTACATGTAGAGTCCTACTAGGAGTCCGAATAGGACTAGTCTCTTTTGAATCCTAATCCGGATCTTGTTTCGTTTGTGTGGGAGTCTTTCCTCTTCTTGGGCCTTCTCTTGTGAGTCGTCTCTCCTGGCCTCTCTATGAGTCACCTTATGCCAGGGTGTACGCTAGGCCTTGGGCCTTCGTAATTTGTTTGGGTTGCCTGTGGGGTCAATAATGAGTCGCCTGCCAGGTCAGTGCTGAGTCGCTGGTGAGTCGCCAAGTCCTTGGCGGGTCATACTTCAAGCCGGGTTACACTGCGGGGTATATCCCCGACAGGTGGGTTGTAGTGGGTTGTGTAGAGAGGGTTGGGATGATATGAGGGGCAGTTTGGCAGCATGTGACAAATTTGTTTTGAACCAAAAAACATCCGATGAATAAACTGATGATGGTGCCACTACAGTCGATCATTTGGGTATCAAACGGACTCCGATTGCGATGGAATTTAGGAGTCGGCCTACTTACACTACAATAAGAACGCACACCAACTTTCAATCCAATCCAAGAATGTTTTATACACACTTTTAAAAACAACATTTTAACAATGCTGCGGGCGCGTGCGGGTGTGGTTGCTCTCGAAACAGTCAATGATAGAAACTGAGAGAACAGACTAATAACGAGTGCAAGTTAAAAAAATGGCGGCAACAAAGTGTCGATGCTATGCAGATTTTGCGCATGATGCAATGATGAATGCAACAACCAAATAAATCACACGACGACAGCGGAATAAAAGGGGAATCTTTTAGAGCGTCAGTTCCGGGATGTTAAAAAAAATTCCCACTATCATATGGAAGTGACAAAACAAGAGACTCTCTATATGAAGAACATGGTGCTGCTGTGAGGCACAAGCGTGGTAAAGGATAGTAGCAAATCCCTTCTCTCTTTTTGTCTCATTTTTTTCTTGGTGGACTCTTTTTTTACCTCCCCCTATCTCTTTTTTTGTGTGGGCTCATTTGGCCTCCCCTATTTTTCATTTTTCGTCTGGAGTCTCATCCCGACTTGTGGGGGAATCATAGTATCCATCATCCTTTCTGCACTGGGACAATGCTCTAATAGTGATGATCATCACACTTCTATTTAATTACAACTCAATATGAAAACCTATGAAACAATATGACTCAATATGGATACCTTTGGCAGTGTACCAGGATGTTCAATGATCTAGCATAGCAAAGATATCAAAAAAAGGACAAGCCATGGAAATATCATGCTAGCTATCTCACGATCATGCAAAGCCAAATGACAATGAGTGCCAAAGTCATGTATATGATGATAATGGAAGTTACATGGCAACATATCTCAGAATGGCTATGAAAATGCCATGATAGGTAGGTATGGTGGCTGTTTTGAGGAAGATATAATGAGGCTTATGTGCAACGGAGCATATCATGTCACGGGTTTTGGATGTACAGACGAAACTTGCCCCGATCCTCGAGGTGAGAATGGGCAATGCACGATACTGAAGAGGCTAGCAAATATGTGGAAGTGAGAGAACGTATATCCATGGATTCACATTAGTCATAAAGAACTCACATACTTATTGCAAGATTTTATTAGCTCTCTCGAAGCAAAGCACTACTAGCATGCCCCAAGGGAGGAGGTTGGTAGGAGTTAACCATCGCGCGCCATCGACTATAACAACACAAATGATTTCAATCAAGGATAAATTATGCTCCAAATTAATAGCATAACTAGAGACCATACGTGCATGCTTCAGGAATCACAAACCTTAACATCAATATTTCTTACTAATCCACAAGCATCCACTAGTGCACCCACATATTACTATCTTAATATCGCAAAACTATTGCAGGGAATCATACATATCATATTCTGTGATCTACAAGTTTTATGTAGGATTTTAAGACTAACCCTGTAAATGACCAATTCCTATTGACTCTCGAAATAGGTATAAGTGAAGCATGAGAGTTTAGTTCTTTCTACAAAAGACCACGCTCTAATACATATAAGTGAAACAAAAGAGCATTCTATAAATAACGGTTTTCTGTATGTAGAGAAACAGGCATCCAACTTAAAATGATATAATGAAGCACATGACGCATTCAATAAATCAACCATGCACTTTCCCATACCATCTTGGTGCATAGCTAAAAGGAAAATAAAAGGCAAAGGTGGTCCAAGAATTTACACATATCATGTGAACAAAATAAAAAACTGAGACATACCGATAATTGTTGAAGAAGAAAGATGGGATGTCTTCTGGGGCATCCCCAAGATTAGACGCTTGAGTTTCCTTGAATATTTACTTGGGGTGACTTGGGCATCCCCAATATTGAACTCTCGTCTCTCCTTATTCTTCTCATATCAATACCTCCTTGATCTTCAAACACTTCATCCACACAAAACTTAACACAACTTTCATTAGAGAGGTTAGTTCATATAACATCAAATCTCATCATGTCGTGTCATAACATTATTCTATAATAATAATCCAAAAATACCTACTATATTCTATCACAATTATATGGCTCCCAGGTTAATGGGGCTCTACAAGAATTCAAACATAAGCACATAAAGCAACTATAATAGCAATCTATGAAAAACAGGACAGTCTAGAAAGATGCACATGACACGTATAGTTGTGTAACTCAGAAAATTCTCAAACATTAGGACATAGCGAACAAATTATATAACATTACCATGTAATAAATTAAGAAACTTTTGATGTTCCACTAAAATATGAAAAATTAAACACTACACCCAAAGTTTCTATTTTTACACAACACATATCAAACAAGCAATTTAAACATCCTAAAGGTAAATATTGGCACATTATTCTTATAATATGATGGACTTGTACAAGGGGGTAATTATTTTTGTTGAAAAGTTTGTGTAATCAAGATTCATAAAGTTCCCATGGGCATGAACAATGTTCAAGGCTAGCCCCCACTTCAATGATGCTCGTCCTTCTCACTTTCACTTTTCTTTTTGAAAAAGGTTTAGGTTCCCCATTTTATTAAATTTTTTTAAAATTATTTTAAAATCACACAATAGATAAAATGACTCCCTAAAACTTCCGAGTTGTCTCCCTAGCAGAGCTTTCTTTAAATCTTTTAAGCTAGGAATATAGTGCTCAAGTAACAACAAAGTCTAATTCTTTTCCTATGCATTAGCATGTCATAAAAGAATTACTCATGCCCATCAAGTAAAGTCCAATACGTAGCATAAGTAGTTTCTTGCAATTTTATCGTATTGGAAACATAGAGAGGTGAAGATTTGGTTCCTGTCTCATAATGATTGCAAGTAGCAGAAGCAAGCGCATCCATATTATATTCATCAAAATCATCATGTGTAATAGCAAAATGCAACCCATCAATATAATACTTAATAAGTGCAAAATTTATCCGCTATGGTGTAGTTTGGAGAATCCAAAAAGTTAATAGGACTATCTTGTGTGGGTGTAATAGCAACAATTTCATGCTTAACATAAGGAACTATAGCAAGTTCATCTTCATAAGCATATTTCATATTGGCATCATGGCCACAAGCATAGCAAGCATCAAGTTCATCAAAAAGGGATATTTCAAATGAATCCAAGGAATCATAGCAATTATAATAACATTCATCCTTCGGTATGCATGAAGGGAAATTAAAAAATGTATGAGTTGAAGAGTTATTATCATTAGAAGGTGGGAACGAGTAGCTAATCCGTTGTTCCTCCTTTTGTTCTTCACTCTCCTCCTCGTCTTTTTCATCCAATGAGCTCACAATTTCAGCAATTTATTCTTCCATAAATTCCTGTGAAATATTATTCTCTTCTAGGGCAGCAAACATTATTTCAATAAATTATTTAACATAAGCATTAGAAACATAGTTTTCATAGTAATATTTAAGTACAACAAAAGTTTCAGATTTGTAAAGAGTAGCATCATACTTTTCAATCAAAGTAGCAATTTCATAAGCACCCTTAAAAGCAACAAATTCTTCAATTTGTTCAACATCATCATAATAATAGGCCTCCTTGGCATAAAAATATAGTATTTCATTATCATTAAACACACATTGGTAGTGAAGGTGTTTTTTAGTTTCTTCAGAACAACAAGTAAAATTATGGATTTCATATAAATTCCAAGCATAGCAACACAAAGTATAATTTGATGCCGCAAGAGTTTCCCTTGTTGATATAAGCGGTATCACACATAATAAGCATGGTCATTTAATGATTTGCCCTGAACTAAGCTAGTTGGGTTTTCAGCACGAGCACAAAGGGATCAAAGATGATACAAGTGATAAGCTTCAATAGTGTGATACATTTTGGGTGGTTTCTCAACCACGGGGTTAGCAAGTACACCTATTTTTTTTAGTATTTAGTGTTTCCTACCCATAACTGAAGATAGAAAAGAACTTATAACAGAAAATAAAATTACTTAGTGATAAAGCAAACAAATACACACGAGAATATCAATTTCTACGCTATTGCTCCCTGGCAAAGGCGCTAGAAAAAGGTCTTGATAACCCACAAGTGTAGGGGAAAGTTTGTAGCCTTTTCAATGAGAAAGAGTGTCTAACCCAAAAAGGAGCTAAAGGCAGAGTTAATATTCTCTGAAGTTCTATCAACCACGGGTACAAATCTACGCACACTAACACTCACTTTACCTAGAACAAGTATGAAACTACTTTGCGGGAATGAAACTAGAAGTACTTAGTAGCTGTAAAAGATAGTTTTGCAAGGTAATAAAGAATAGGGAAATAAAAGTTAGGTATTGTATTAGACAAGTATTAATTTAGTTAGTTGTTTAGTTGAAATTGTTTTGTGTAACACAAGAGAAAGATTGTCAATAGGCAATTGATTATAACATGATAGGTACTTGTCATATGCAATGAGGGAGAGGCATAGGCTAACGCACTTTCCGTACTTGGATCATATGCACTTATGATTGGAACTCTAGCAAGTAGCTACATCTAGTAAAGTTCATTTAGGTAAACCCAACCACAACATTAAGCATCAAGTCCTCTTTACTCCCATACGCAAACAACTCCCTTACTCGGGTGTAAGTTTCTGTCACTCTAGCCACCCACTATAAGAGAATCATGAACATATTGAAAAACCTCTAGCAGGATTCCCTCACATGTGTACCTCATGGAGGACACCTTAGGACAACACCATATTAACATACAAGTCATATCAATAACATCATACCACAATTAACCCATAGGACAAAATAAATGTACTCAAACATCATAGGATAGCCACACATCATTGGATAATAATATATAACATCAAGAACCATGTTTAAGTAGAGATTACAGTGGGGTGAAGAGGGTTTACACCGCTTCATAGAAGGGGAGAGTGTTGGTGGTGACGGAGGCGAAGTTTTTGGTGTAGACCCTCGTCACTATGGTTGCCCTGACAGCGCTTCGGCGCCACTGGGAGAGAGCCCCCTCCTTATTTTTCTTCCTTGGCCTCCTCCCTAGGTGGGAGGAGGGTTTTCCCTCTGGTCCATGGCCACCATGGCTCCCGGAGGGCAGGAGCCCCACCGAGATTGGATCTCTCTCTATGTTTCTCTTCTATTTTCGCTCGTTTTTTCTGGCCCTTCACCGTCTCTTAAATATTCGGAGACTCGTAAATGTAGTCGGGCTGAAATTTTGAGTGGACTTTTATCACAAAAATATCTTTCTTGCGGCCAAAGTAGAGCTCCAATCGACTTAAGGGGTGGCCACAAGGCATCAGGGCATGCTCACCACTTGACCGCACCCTGTTGCTTTGTGGGTTCCTCGCTCATCATGTGGTTTTGATTCTTCTTTACAAAATTCACATATATTCCAAAAAACTCACCGTATTTTTTATGGCGTTTGGACTCCATTTAATATGGAATTTTTGGGAAACAAAACACACACAAAAAACAGGTACTGGCACTGGGCACTGGATAAGTTAGTTAGTCCCAAAAATAAATTAAAATGTTTCCAAAAGTGTATGAAAGTTGTAGAACATTGCCATGAAATAATCAAAAAAATTATATACGACACAGACATATCAGTATCAGCTGTGATTGCAGATGAAATTGATGTCAACCTATATCAACACACCTATTTGATGGAGAACAAGCGGATTGACCCACCAAGGGATAAACCCTTTGAGTCTGTGCCACTTCGTCGTAAGCAACCCTTCGTCCCTGATGTTCACTATTCTGTTATTGTTCCTGAGGAGACAAATTTGCATGCTCTAACCACGATCAAGTGGGTCCAAATGGACCTACGGATCTAGGAGGGTGTGCAGTCTCACGCTGGTCAAGAAGATCCCGGTGTAGCTGATCTAGTGGAGCAAGTGAAGCGGAGGACGCGCAAGCCGGCCAACAGTAGTACTGTTTAGAGCTTGGAAATAAATTTGATATTTTTTGGTGGATTCTAAGCGAAGTCTATAATATGAATAGCAAACTGTGATATGTCTCCCGCATCATCATGCACGTAGTACTTTGTTTGACCTTTGTTTCTACTGTAGCATTGTTGTCAATATGTTTGCTCTTGACTTCTTGTTTGTGTGATAAGCCATCTCTTTTCTATGCGGGATAAGTCGTCATTTTTTTGCAAGCTAAGCCGCCAAAGTAAGATCATGCTTTCAACATAATGACCCCCCTGTTATGGTGATCAAGCAAATAACTGGTGATCATGTGATCCAGTATAATAACCCAACAATCTATGTATGACCCAGTAAATATGAAGCTGAAATTGGGATATGCAATTAAGTTCACAATAATGCATAATAAAATAAATTATAAGCTCACTTTTAAGCTCGATATTTAAGGCTGGCTCTCGAGGCTCAAGTCTTTGCTTCAATGAAGCTGGCATGATAGCCTATGGTTTATCCTCGCTGTTTGTAAGTTGGCTGTCACGTGACTTAAGCCGGTGTTTTAACCTGTATAAGTTCAGGGTCTAGATGGATTGACTTATCAGAGTACACCGGGTCACATTTTTAGATTAGCATCTTGCAAACATGCAGGTTTAACCAAGATTGCCTTTAGCCGGGTCAAGTGAGATATTAAAGGCCAACTCATTGAATCGGGAGCCCCCAAGTGACTTATGCTCAAATAATAAAGGATCATGCACAATTTTGAGATGAAATGATAGGGACCCCGAGTTTAGAGGGTGCCAAATTTATTATATTGAAAACACAGGTATATACATAGGTATGTAAAATGATGTGGAGCCAGTGCCTCTAAGTAAAATAAGGTCAAAGATGAGAAATGTTCTGAGGCTTGTGGTTCTCATGTTCACAGGTATGTGACTTCTGGTGTTCCCATATGACAACAAGCTAATATGAACCGTTCTTGAGATTTTTGCTGATGAAAAAAGGCCCTTCCTATGGTGGTGAAAGCTTGTGCATGCCTGTTTGCTATTAAATCAAAGGGATAACTAAGCCACCTTCCTAGAAAGTTCGGTTGTGAACCATATGACTATGATAGCAACGTAGGTCTTGTTGATATATAACAGATGTGGATGCTGCGAGATCATGTTCCTCTTCTAGTGTGTCCAAGGAATCTTGACGAGCTTGTTCATTATCAACCTCGACATGAGCTGTGACCCTAGGGGAATCATGCCTGATATCACTTGGTAAAACAATTTATGCAACATATACCAAGAAAGAACAGCGTATAGCTTGTGGATATGTTCGGAGTTGTCCTTATGCTCCCTAGTACTACAAGGAGTTCTGCCATCCAACAACCAAGAGTTCTCTCAAGGGGCACAAGAAGCCGAAGTTGCCATCAAGGGTAACAAGATGGGCTTTTATCGTACATATGAGATTGTCCATCTACATCATGTCATCTTGCTTAAGGCGTTACTCTGTTCTCATGAACTTAATACACTAGATGCATGCTGGATAGCGGTCGACGTGTGGAGTAATAGTAGTAGATGCAGAAAGTATCGGTCTACTTGTTTTGGACGTGATGCCTATAGATATAATCATTCCCATAGATATCGTCACGACTTTGCGTGGTTCTATCAATTGCTCGATAGTAATTCGTTCACCCATCGTCTACTTGCTTTCATGAGAGAAGCCACTAGTGAACACTACGCCCCCCGGGTCTATTCACACCTACCGTTTCCACTTTCGCTTTTACTTTGCTTTGTTTCTTTGTATCTTTCAGTTCTCACTTGGCAAACAATCTATAAGGGATTGACAACCCCTTCATAGCGTTGGGTGCAAGCTCTTTGTGTTTGTGCAGGTACTTGTGATAATCCTTCACTGGATCGATACCTTGGTTCTCAAAACTGAGGGAAATACTTACCGCCGCTGTGCTACATCACCCTTTCCGCTTCAAGGGGATACCAACTCAAGGCTCCAAGGCCACGGGGGAATCCTTTGCATATTTGCCACTAGTGGGGACGGGGCCTTTAGCCCCGGCCCAGAAGGGGCTTTAGTCCCGGTTTTCCAACCGGGACTAAAGGGGCTGGACTAAAGGCCTAACCTTTAGTCCCGGCCCTGTTACAAGCCGAGACTAAAGGTGCTCCACGTGGGCGCCTCGTAGCGCCCCAGGGGCAGGACCTTTAGTCCCGATTCGTTACACGGGCCGGGACTAAAGATTTCAGATTTTGCTTATTTTTGGGTTTTTTTTGAATGAAATTATTTTTGGGTTTTAGGGTTTTAGGGTTTAGGTGTTCGGGAGATTAACGTGATGCCTCGTTTGGTGTTCGGGATTTAGTTTTCATATAATTTAAATAGAAATAATTATGCATATATATATAAGATTAACTTATCTTACAAGCGAGCATATACATACAATTATATGGAGATCTGAATTATCGGGACTAGAGCCCGTCTATTCGATTACATGGACGAACATCAGTAATGGCCCCTAGCTACACTAAATCGTCCCTTGTCATCAATAGCTTCCGTCCTCAGAAAGGTCGCAAGCTCCACTGCAACAGCAATCACGCGTTGCTTTGGTAGGACCTTCGTCCTCATGGCCGTGTACTATATAAGAAGAGGAGATGAATATGAATATCAATCATGGTAACAAAGAATGACGGGTAATAATAGAGGTGTGAATGTTCATTGCTTACGTCGAATCTGTGATCCTTTTGCTCAGAGGTAAACGTGTGAATGGTCTCGCAAACATAGTATCCGCATAGATGCGTTCCCCGTGGCTGCTGGTCGCACTTTACGAGAATAGAATATATATAATCAAAATAATAATCTAGCATCATAAATGTATTGAAAATAGAAGTATATCATACTACTACTTACCTGAACCGCTCTAAAGGTCAGCTTCTCAGGAAAGTTACCGGGAGTCACGCACTTGAACCGCTTCCAAACCCTGCCCGACAAGGATAATGATTTGCTAAGTTTTTCATTAATTGATATATCAGAAAATCATCGAAAGAGACCGATAGAGCGAAAGAATGATTGAAATTACCCTTGGAGCATGTCCTGCAGGCTTTGGAACTGTTCCAAGGGTCTCGATAATGGGTCGAAAGCATCAACTCTTCCCTTATCAATTTGAATGTCCAACAGAATCCAATGGAAGCTGCACATGTATATATATATATATGTGTGTGTGTGTGTGTGTCAGTAACTTATCAATTACACTTATAAGTGAATGGACACAACAGAGTAAAGACCCTCACGTGAAGTTGTATGGAAATAGTATGTGGTCACAGAAATTTTGATGTGTTAGAAACCTTAGAAGGTTTTCCTCCGTCACCTTGGGTTTATCAGTTAGCGTCACTATATGTATTTTATCTGGGTCAATAAACCCAATATTTAGGATGTTCTTACTTTTACAATATAGAATCTTCATTCTGCATAATAGAGTACAAGTTATATATAGACAATGAATTGAAATAACTAAACAAGTTATATGTAGACAAAGAATTGAAAAACTTACAGACAATAGCAACTCATAAGCAATTTGTCGAGGGCGTCGCCATTGTACATCTGGAAGAGTTCATCAAAGTCGATATGGATTTCTTCGGGGCGGCCGTAGTACTCCCGTGGGACACTCACCACGATCATTGTTCTCCCATTCTTTGATTCACTTAAGTACCATGTATGCAAGTAACGCATATTTGTTGGGAGATCATCTTTGCTGACCAAAGGCTCTCCCATGACAAACTGTGGCTTAGGGGCTACCACAGCCTTGGGTAACATGTCGTCTTGGGAAGCCAGAACATCTTCAACCGAGACACCCCATTCAGCCGCCCACTTCTTTGCTATTTCAAAAGCTTGCCCCTGCACCGGAGGGGGAACATTCTCGGTTAACACCTTGAGGGGTGGGATCGATTGTTTGGCCTGTTGTCCAAGCTGAGGAACATCTGATTTTTTCTTGCTTGTAGTTGAACTTGATTTGCTCCCACTTCCACTTGCACGTGATCTGCTCTTTTTCACTTCCTTCTGCAATGTGCGTGTATAGTCATCAGGCTTATGGTGTAAGTCATACTGTGATGGAAGGGTCGTGAAGTATTTTGCAAATGCTATTTTCTTCTCGGTGTATTTCGGGCGGGGCTCGGGTTCCTTCTTTTTCATCGGCGCATCTTGATGTTCCTTTGCTATCCTGGCGTTTTCCTTGGGGGTACGATCATAAGGTCTGATAGGAAGATTAGCATGAGGTACCTTTGGGAGGGGCGACCGTTTGCGCTTTGGGGGGGCTCCGTCGCTTAGAAATCGTCGGCGAAGCGTTCTTGGTGGCACGCTCCCGCTTAGTATCCGGAGCGGGCGGAGGCGGAGACGGACGACCCAAGTCCGGCGGCGGTGATCGATATGGACTCGTGTTGTGCTGGCCGACGTCATGTGGAGGGCTTGGAGGTAATGGAGGTGTAGGTGACCTGCGACGACTCGGAGGCGGTGTTGTCCTTGGGGCCGAGCCTGGAAGCTTGATGTAGTTCTTGTCCCATAGGATGACTCCACCCAGTACTTCTCCGAGTGTCCTCTCATCTTCGGGTCCAGCTATGTCGAGCTCCATATGATGAAACCCCGCCATGATTTCATCCACCCCGACTTTAGCAAAGCCAGCTGGAATCTCACGGCCATGCGAGCGTGCATCAGGGCCAGAAGGTAAAGCTTGTCCGACGGCCACCTTCATGGATATGTTCTTGAATTTCTGATGGAGTTCACATCATGTTGACTCCTTGATTCCATCCACGGGGTAGCCGGGACCGCCCTCTATCATTCTTCGTGCATCGTCGGGCGGGGCCTCAGATTCAGCCACACTGCTTTTCCGCTTAGATGGGGCGCCGGTAATATCAAATGCAGGATCTTTCTGGCGCGCTACTCCTCTAAGCTCATCAATCTGCTTCTGTTGCTCATTAATCCTGGGAAGCAACTGGTTGAACTTGTCATTATCCTCATCCTGCTGCCGCATCTTTGCTCTCTCTCGGCTTCTTTAAGTGTCTTGGTCTCTGGCAAACCCAAGCCACCACGGGTAAGAAGGACCGAAGCCTCGCATTCGTCCTCCATGTTCGTCATTGCCGAGGACCAGTGTGAGCAAATCGTTCTCTCTATCTGAAGTGAACTTTCTTTTTCCCTCCTTAATTTCTTTCACTATCCTTTTCCAATTCTCCCTGGGTATCCTAAGACCGTCACTGCACATGAGGTCCCCTGTTTTTTCATCGTACGAACCACCATGCGCAAGGAACCAACTTCTTGCTCTCAATTCCCACTCATCACGGAGTGGTTCAGGTACGATGCCTTTATCTAGCAGATCTTGCTCTTTCTTATCCCACTTTGCGATGGCAGTCTCATAGCCCCCTGGCCCCAGCTTGTGGTGATATTTCTTCTTGTCGGCATTTATCTTGTTCTTTTCTGATAATGCCTGGGCATCTTCTGACTCCTTGTACTCTTGAAATGCCTTCCAGTGATTCGCCTGCTTGGCTAGATACCCCTCGAATACTCGCACTTTCTTTGTCTTCAGATAGTTTTTCCATAGCTTCTTCTTCCAGCTACGGAACAGTTCGGCCATCTTCTTTAGAGTCCACAGCTTGAATTTGGCCCTCAGTTTGTCTGCGGCGTCTTCATTCTCACATTCTGGCAGGTTGAAATGTGACATGAGATCATTCCAAAGATTATCTTTGTACCTTTCGGCGACATAGTCACTATCGGCTGCCCCTTTTTGCGTGTTCCACTCCCAAACGTTGATCGGGACGTGATCCCTAACGAGAACTCCACATTGCTTCTTGAATGTGTCAGCAGCATTCTTTGGAAGCTTGGGTTCGCCCGTAGGCAATATCACCTCAAAGGTGTAAGCGTCCGTGCATCCAACTTTCTAGTCGGGCCTCGTTTCGTAGCTTTGCACGATGTGGAGGCCTAAGAGGGAGAAACATTCGTCAAATGAATGTATATGTATACAATATAGATCTATCTCCAATGTTTTTCACATATTACAAGTGATTGTCGAACTTCATATGTATACCTCGCCGGACTTCATTATTTCTTCACCGGCTTCTCCATCAGTGGAGCTATCACCTTCTCCGTCATTGGACCTATCTCCTGCCCCATCGGCTTCATCTTCATGTCGCTCGACCTCCATTCCATATTCGGAGGGGTTTAGATATGACGACGGAGATTCAGCTGGTTCAACGTCGGGGCCGTCTATATCTTCGAGAAGTTCTTCCTCTTCGAGGTTCCTGATATGTGGATCCATAGTTCTGCAAAAAACGGACATTTGATTAACTAATAAACTAACAAACTATATAAGAGGGGTTGGAAACTTCGAAGTGACGTTTTATATAGGAGGAACTTTAGTCCCGGGTCTTGGCTAAAACCTAAACTCTAAAATACCAGCCGGGCGGAGCCCAGTCCCGGACAGTTAAGCATATACAATAGCAAAATGAAACTAGTTCTATTAATTTTCTTGCTAAAAATAGACTATTAACACTTAAGCATATACAATAGCAAAATTAAACTATTAACACTTAAGCATATACAATAGCAAAATTAAGCAATAATCTAAGAAACACTATTAACACTTAAGCATATACACTATACAATAGCAAAATTAAATGACAAAAAAATATATTTCTTCTTCTTGTAACCCTGAACTAATTTTTCCTCTTCTTCTATTTCTCCTCTTCTTCTACTTCTTCTTCTACTTCTACTTCTCCTCTTCTTCTACTCCTTCTCCTCTTCTCTTCTTCTACTTCTCCTCTCCTCCTCTTCTAATTTTTTCTCTTCTTCTACTTCTCCTCTTCTTCTATTTTTCCTCTTATTCTCCTCTCCTCCTCTTCTTATTCTCCTTTTTCTTCTTTTCTTCTCCTCCTCTTCTTATTTTCCTTTTTCCTAATTATACATATTACTAACCCCAATAATCTAGCACAAACCTAATAAAAATAGGAATTAAATGACAAAAAAAATATTTTTCTTATTTTCTTCCCTTTTTCTTCCTTTCTTCTCCTTTTTCTTCCTTTCTTCTCCTTTTTGTTCCTTTCTTCCCTTTTTCTTCTTTTCTTCTCCTTTTTCTTCTTTTCTTCTCCTTTTTCTTCTTTGCTTCTCCCTCCCTTTTTCTTCCTTTCTTCTCCTTTTTCTTCCTTTCTTATCCTTTTTCTTCCTTTCTTCTCCTTTTTCTTCCATTCTTCTCCTTTTTCTTCTTTTCTTCTCCTTTTTATTCCTTTCTTCTCCTTTTTCTTCTTTTCTTCTCCTTTTTCTTCTTTTCTTCTACTGGCCGGAGTGTTGGGGAGGAGGGGGCGGGGGGCTTACCGGCCGAAGGTGTCGACGACGCGCGGCGAGGAGGACGGCGGCGCGCAGCGAGGAGGAGGGCGACGCGCGACGAGGAGAGCGGCGCGCGGCGAGGAGGACGACGGCGACGACGAGGAGGACGGCAGGCGGCGGCGAGCAGGATGGCGGGCAGCATGACGGCGTCGTCGAGTTCGTCGCTGTGCCGCGTCGGGCAGGAGAACGAGGAAGAAGGAGAGAAGGAAATGCGATTTGGGTTGGCAATTTTCTAACTCCCGCTTATATAGGTGGATCTTTAGTCCCAGTTCGGGGTTCGATCCGGGACTAAAGACCCCCTTTAGTCCCGGGTGGAGCCACGACCCGGGACTAAAGGCCCTTTTTCGGCAGACCAGAAGGCGGGAAGCAGGGCCCTTTAGTCCCGGTGCGGAGCTCCAACCGGGACTAAAGGTTAGGCTATTAGTCCCGGTTTTAGACAAAAGCCGGGACTAAAGTGTTGCCTATATAAACCCTCGCCCCTGCTGTTACATCCCTAACCCTTAAGCAAGTTAGTCTTGTGCTCATGTCTTCTTTGCATTTGCATCTAAGAATTTTCAACAAGAACAAGAAAGTGGAAAAGGAAAAACTCAAAACCCTAGCCACTACTTTAAATAAAGAAATTCTCAAACTAGCTAAAATCAATGAACCCAAAATGGCCTCAAGAAATGTTCAAACTTTCTCATAAATCATGAAAGTAAATGAGCATTGGAGAAAATTATTTTCTAGACATTTTAAGCATTTTAAATTAATGCAAAACCACTGGTTTCAAACTTTAAATTTGAAATCAGAAACTATAAATTTTCAAAAATGTTGAAAACTTTGGAAATGGATGGGAATATTATAACAATATTTCAGGAGGTCCAAAATAGTTTTTACGTTTTGTTTTGGAGCTGAAATAAATAGCAAAGCAATAGTTAGCAAAACAGAAAAACAAAAACAGAAAAAAAATGGGAAACCCTTACCTGTCGCCTAGCCTGGCCCGGCCCATCTCCCTCGCTCGTCCCCTCCCTCGCGCCAGTAGGAGCAGGAGGTGGCCGCCGCCTCCTCCGGCGCGGCCACGCACCTGTGCGCGTGCCTGGCCGCTGCCTCGCGCTGGCAAGGCCAGGAATAAGCTCCCCAGGGCCTCCTCTATCCATTCCCCAGCACCGTTCTTCCTCTCCTCTCGGATCTAGCCCCCCTCCTGCTGCCGCCATTGGAGCCGAGCTCGAGCTCGAGCCGCAGCACCTCTAGCCATGGGAACCCTCCTCCGAGTAGCCTGTTAGCTCCGCCTCGTCGCCCTGGTCATCTCTGCAGAAGCCGAAGCTTCCCCGAGCTCTGCATCGCCCCCAACGCCGTCGTCTTCCACCTCCGGCCGCCGGACCTCTCCCGTTGATTCGCTCCTTCCGGCGCATCCCCGAGCCCCTCAACAGCACCATCGGAACCGCCGTGAGCTCGTCGTCGTTTCCCCTCTCGCCCCACGCTCTCCCGTGCATCGTAGCCTAGTTCCCCGCCAAGGCCGAGAGCTTCTCGCCGCCGGCCATGTCGTCGCTGTCGCTGTGGTGTCCGATCCACGCGCTCGAGCTAGGATTCGAGCTCCTGGAGCCTCCAGGAGCGTGATTAGCCCCTCAGCTGCCCTCCCTGTGCCCTAGAGCCGCCTCTCTTAGAAGGCCGAGCTTCGGCCGCCGCTCCGGCTCGTCGCCGGCGCCTCTCCCGGCGACCCTAGCCTCCCCTGATGGCCCTGCCAGATCGGCCACTTCGCCAGCGTGCCGTAGCTGCAAACCGCGTTCGTTTTGGTGCTATGCAGCGCCGTTTAGGTCACCTCCGGCGAGCCCTCCGCCGCGGGCCTGGTCGCCGGTGACCACCCTCCGGTGGGGATCGACGTGGCAAAGCTAACCCAGCAGCTCAGGACATAATCACTCGCTGACAAGTGGGCCCAAGGCCAAGTCAAACCTCAATTAGGACTGGTCAGCGCGGGATTAGTCCCAGAGAGGCTGACCAGTGGGTCCCCCCTGTCAGGTTTGACCTGAACAGGTCGGCTGACCTGCTGACGTCAGTCTGATGCAATAAATAGAATTTCCAGTATAGAAATAATTCCAGTAAATTGCTAAAACTTGTAAAAATCATAGAAATTAATCTGTAACTCCAATGAAAATAATTTATATATGAAAAAGTATCAGAAAAATTCAAGCATTCTGATTATGCTATTTTCAACTATGTTTGATAAAGTTACAGAACCCTAAATTGTGGAATAAGGAATAATTCAATTCTCATAATTACTTTTAAAATGGAATTTGGAAAAATATCCAAATTTCATCATGATTGCCATGATCACACACTGTTCTAGATACAATTCAGTACCATAACATGACATCTCATGCAAGCTAACATCAAGTTGATCTGAGCATCAGGTCGAATCAATTAAACCGGTATCCAAGAATACCCCGTTTGAATTGATATTCGAACGTGATTCAAATCAACTCTAAACCTAAGACATGTTGAAAATAATAACTTATCACCTTGCATTCTCATGCCATGCTCATGCATCATTTTGATTGCATATGATTGTTACTGAATGTTGCCATTCATTTCGGTAGGCTCCGCACCCTCGGATTCCATCGAATATCCGTCTGACGGATATCGTTCCTCCTCTGAGCAACAAGGCAAGCAACCCTTTTGATCATACCGATAAATCCCCTGTTCTTGCTCCTGCACTTATTTATTGTATTAGGATCAAATGCTTCAACTGCTTTTGCCACGTTAGTTGAACCCACTTCCTTTGCATGACCTAACCTTGTCACAGTAAATAGCCGAACCTTGCAACCTAGCATACCTGATAGTTGCTTGAGCTATGATGTGCCTTATCCTGCTATGCATGCTATGCTTAGAGTTGTGTATGGTCTGTCATCTGGGAGATGAACAGAAATGTGGAATGTGTTCGGTGAGCAAAGGTTGTGTGTTGAACTTGATTTGGTAAAGGTACCGGTGAAAGGCTGTGTAGGAGTACATGGCGGGTTGTTTCATTGGAACCGTCCTTAGGAACTGAGTTCCGTGTATGTAATCCAAGACTAGATACTACCACATGCTGGGCCCTGAAATATGACCCCGCTCGGCCTATTAATCGCGTAGTACTCGGTCCAGGAGTTGCAAGTAGTTTCTGGTGTTTATAGTAATGCTGGAGGTCGTGCATGGTGCTGACCTGAGAGGTGGACCGTGATGCGGTAGGCAGTGGCACGGTGTACCAAGTGGCACCCGGATGGTGGGCTTGGGAACCCTGCGCACATCGTTTGAGGCCGTGACGGAAACCTTGGCCGGACTTCCGTACGGGTTACTCTCAGATAGGCGATAAACCTGGACTAGGTACTAGTGTGGTTAACGGTCGTGGCCGACTCCCTCGCTGGGCTTCCGCTTGAAGGTTGCCGAGGTGCATGACATGCACATGGCGATAAGTGGCGAGAGCGTGTGTGACGAAGTACACCCCTGCAGGGTTATGATCTATTCGAATAGCCGCGTCCGCGGATATGGACTACTTGGAGACATATGTTGTTCATAGATAACTTAAATGGCTACTCATAAAATTGCCAAGATAAGCGTGAGTGTCATGGACGGCATTTCCGTACAGAGACGGAATGATTCCATGATAGTGTATTGTTGTGGTGTTAGTGGACTCGTGTGCGAGAAATCAAGTTGTCAAAATTATTTAAAAAAATGCAAGTTGTCTAGCCACGAGTCAAATGCTGGCTTTCCGCATGAAACCCCACAATACCCTTTTGATACCTTGCATGAGTAGTTAGTTATCCTAAAGTCTTGCTGAGTACCTTCGTACTCATGTTTGCTTAATAAATGTTGCAGAGGTTGCTAATGACCCTAATGGAGGGTTCTTCGTAGACATCGACGATGACGAGTAGCTGGTGTCCCAGCTACGATCTGGCCCTACGTCGGCTCTGTAGTATAGTCAGGCCATGTGCCTTCTAGTTGCCCTGTCTGTACTCAGACAGTTTAAAACTCTTCCGCTGGCTTGTAATTGTATGACTGCTATTATGGGTCGTGAGACCCTTAATGTGTAATATTATGAGTGTGGCTCTTCCGAGCCTCTTAAATAAAGGTTGTATGTTTATGGTTATGTTGTGATGCCATCGATGTATCTATACATATCGGTATGCCATGCGTACGTGTGTCCTACTTGATATGTATGGGGTTCGATTACCTAGTCATGAACTTTAGTAGCACTCCTTACAAGGAAACGCCCCTTTGTGATCCAATGAGCCTTGGTAGTTTGCTACTGCTCCGGACACATTGGTTGACCGGCATGTGTCCTTCTTAGCTGTTGTGTCTGTCCTCTCTGGGGAAATGTCACGCGATGTAATGGAGTCCTTGTAGCTTGCTACGACTCGTCTACATTCGCTGGTGACCGACACCTGCTTTGTTGGGTCATGTATGCCTGTCCTTGTGCGGAACTGCCACTTTGGTTTATGACTAGACATGTCGATCCGGGTTCTTTGACATTGGAATGCTAGCGACATTATTGCATACGTGAGTCAAAAGACGCAAACGGTCCCGGCTAAGGTAAGGCTGCAGCCGGGGAGTTAACCGTGCGTGAGACCGCAAAGGGATGCAATGTGTTACAGGATACATCCCTATGGCTTAGGATCGGGGTCCCGAGACCTGCCCACCCTCTCCCCTGTTTTTTGGTTGTTGAAGTGTGACCATGCCATGCTCTTGCCACTCTAGTTCATGCACATGACGTGTTCGATGAAATGCCCGAGCCACTCTACTTAAGCTTTCTCCTCTCCAAGCTCGACCTCCAAGCTCCATTTTCCTTAATATTTGTCTAGGTTTGGCTGTGCACCAACTGCACAAGTGTTTTAAAAGGTTAGCTACTTCATCCTTTCATTTGTCACTGCTAGTGTAGCTCATTTCAAATGCTCAAATTAACTTCTTAGAGTCTGCACATGCGTAGGGTGTCGTCCCGTGCCCGTCCTCACCATTGTCGATCGCCCCGCGCCGATCTCGTCGCGAGCACCACCGTGGTGAGCCTCTTGTTCTTATCTTCTTTTTAAAAGAAATAAAATCTTACTTGTATGATTTAGATACATACTTGTATAAATTACTCACTTTCATTATTTTTTGTTATTATATAGTGCGATGGTTTTGGTATCCGCCTCCGTCGGCCCTCGTCCTGTCTATGATTCAGATGTGGTATATATTATCTTTTATAACTATTTGTTTTATTTAGTGTTTATGACAATTATGACGACCAACGTGACGTATATTTTCTAATCTAGGAGGTATGTGAACCGGAAATTCCAACCAACATAGAAATTCTTGTGGAGAAGTTAAATTTGGTTGAAAAAGAAAACAAATACTTGAAGAAAAAATTGAAAATAATTGAGGATAAGAATATGGAACTAGAGTTGCATGTCGCCGATGTCATCGATGATCGCAAGATGAAGATTGATGCGATGCGGTTGAAGATGGATGCAATGCGCTTGAAGATGGATGAAATGCGCTTGAAGATTAGGAATATTAGAAAATATGCCATTGATAAAGAGGCTTGGTATCATTATGTTGTTGGGTCAATTGTTACCTTAGTTGCGATTTTGATCGCATTTTTTGTTTTATTTAAATGTTTTACACAGTTGTATGTTGTTTTATGAGAGAACTTTATGTATTTATTTTTTGCAATAATAAAATTTGATCACTACTGTTCTTTGGCTTTAATGTGATGATGAACTTGTATTAATTTGGTCATATGTTCTGCAATAATAACATTTGATCACTACTGTTCTTTCAACAATTTCTGACTTCATTTGGTATATTTCGTGCATTTACTATTTTTTTTGAGCTAGTTGACCCTGAAATTGAATAGCACTACAAATGAACTCTGAAAATGTTGAAAGTTGGCATGCTATCATCATTTCACCCACATAGCATGTGTTAAAAAGTTGAGAGGGCTACGACAAAAACTGGATGCACTTCGTGTACAAAACGGACAATCTCTCTCGAAGTATCAGGGTTTCGAACGAGAACTCATCTCTTACAAAGGGATTTCATTTTTTTGAACTTATTTGAACTCCATACTTTTTGTGTGTTCAAAATGCACCATTCAAAGGCACATCACAAAATTTCAACAATTTTTGACTTCATTTGGTATTCTTCGTGCATTTACTTATTTTTTTTGAGCTAGTTGACCCTGAAATTGAAAAGCACTAAAAATGAACTATGAAAATGTTGAAAGTTGGCATGCTATCATCATTTCGCCCACATAGCATGTGTTAAAAAGTTGAGAGGGCTACGACAAAAACTGGATGCACTTCGTGTACAAAACGGACAATCTCTCTCGAAGTATCAGGGTTTCGAACGAGAGCTCATCTCTTACAAAGGTTTATTAAAATTCTTTTTGCGTATTTGAGAATTTGACAAAACTATGAAAATGAGAAGTGTTTGAAATTTAGTACATTCCATACAGCCATTACATAAAAGGTTTAATACATTATTACATTATTGCACCAATATTCCTATCTATTATTTTTGTTTTCTTCTGGGTCGTAGCCATGGAGAATCTTCATCATTCAGTAGGATGCTTGGGTCAGTTTTCACTTTGAAGGGCGGAATTTCATGAAACTTATTATAATCTTCTAACATGTCTGTCTTGTCATCTACTCCCACGATGTTTCTTTTCCTTGAAAGTACTTTGTGGCGTTTTGGCTCATCGGACGATATCTTCTTTTGCTGATTTCTTTTTCTCGTTTTTGTAGACATGTCCTTCACATAGAAAACCTGAGCGACATCATTGGCTAGGACAAATGGTTCGTCCATGTATGCAGGATTGTTGAGATCCACTGTTGTCATGCCTTACTTTTGGTCTACAACTACCCCGCCTCCTGTCAGCTTCACCCATTTGCACCGAAACAAAGGGATCTTAAAAGTAGGTCCATAGTCAAGTTCCCATATCTCCTCTATGTACCCGTAATATGTTTCCAAACAGTGCCCATTCTCGTCTGTTGCATCAAAGCGGACACCACTATTTTGGTTGGTGCTCTTTTTATCTTGGGCAACCGTGTAAAATGTATTCCCATTTATCTCATACCCTTGGAAAGTACATATAGTCGAAGATGGTGGCCTGGCCAAACAGTACAGCTCATCTCCAACGGTGTCGTCATTCATGAGATGTGTCTGCAACCAACTGCCAAAAGTCTTCTCGTGTTCCCCTTTAATCCAAGAGTCAGCCTTCCCCGGGTTTTCGGAGCGTAGAATATTCTTGTGTCTCACGATCTACGGAGCCACCACGGTGGAATTGTGTAGAACTGTGTAGTGTGCTTGAGAGAAAGAATGCCCATCCATACATACTTTTGCTTTCCTTCCTAGTGTGCCTTTTCCTGTCAGCCTACCCTCATACCGAGATTCAGGAACACCAATCGGCTTAAGGTCAGGAAGAAAGTCCACACAAAACTCAATGACCTCCTCTGTTCCATAGCCCTCGGAGATGCTTCCTTCTGGCCTAGCACGGTTACGAACATAGTTCTTTAAGACTCCCATGAACCTCTCGAAGGGGAACATATTGTGTAGAAACACAGGACCGAGAATTCTAATCTCTTCGACTAGGTGAACTAGGAGGTGTGTCATTATATTGAAGAAGGATGGCGGGAACAACAACTCAAAGCTGACCAGACATTGGACCACATCAATCTGTAACCCTGATAGACTTTCTCGATCGATTACCTTCTGAGAAATTGCATTGAGGAATGCACATACCTTCACAATTGCCAGGCAAACATTTTCCGGTAGAATCCCCCTCAATGCAACCGGAAGCAATTGCGTCATAAGCACGTGGCAGTCATGAGACTTTAGGTTTTGGAATTTTTTGTCTTTCATATTTACGTTTCCCTTTATATTCGACGCGAAGCCAGTCGGGACCTTGATACCGAAAAGGACTTCAAAGAAGATTTCCTTCTCTTCCTTAGTAAGAGCGTAGCTGGCACGCCCTTGAAACTGCCCTGGATGCATGCCATCTCTTCCTTTATGACGTTCCTGGTCCTCCCGTGCTTCCGGTGTATCTTTTGACTTCCCATACAAGCCCGGGAAGCCTAGAATATTCACGCAGAGATTCTTCGTCAGGTGCATCACGTCGGTTGCCGAGCGGACCTCATGGACTTCCCAGTAGGGTAGCTCCCAAAATATAGATTTCTTCTTCCACATGGGTACGCGCTTATCAGGGCCGTTAGGAACAGGTTGGCTGCCAGGACCCTTTCCAAAGATTACTTTTAAATCTTTGACCATATCAAATACTTCAGCACCAGTACGGATGACAGGCTTCCCCCGGGGTTCTGCCTTGCCATTGAAATGCTTGCCTTTTTTCTTTAAGGGATGCTTGGGCGGAAGAAAACGACGATTGTACGGGTACACATTCTTCCTACATTTCTCCAGATATATACTTTCTGTCTGATCCAAACAGTGCGTGCATGCATTGTATCCCTTGTTTGACTGTCCTGAAATGTTACTAAGAGCAGGCCAATCATTGAAGGTTACGAAAAGCAACGCTCGAAGGTCAAATTCCTCTTGTTTGTGCTCGTCCCACACACGTACACCTGGTTCGGCCCACAGCTGTAAAAGTTCATCAACTAATGGCCTTAGGTACACATCAATATGTTGCCGGGTTGCTTTGGACCTTGGATAAGCACTGGCATCATAATGAACTTCCACTTCATGCACAACCAAGGAGGAAGGTTGTAGATACATAGAGTAACGGGCCAGGTGCTGTGACTGCAACTCTGCTCCCCAAAAGGATTCATGCAATCTGTACTCAGACCTAACCATAAGTTCATTGCGTCAGCTGCAAATCTCGGGAACTCTCTCTCGATTTTTCTCCACTGCCGACCATCAGCGGTGTGCCTCAAGTTATCGTCTTTCATACGATCTTCCATGTGCCATCGCAACAACTTCGCATGATCTTTATTTCTGAACAGACGTTTCAACCGTGGTATTATAGGAGCATACCACATCACCTTGGCAGGAACCCTCTTCCTGGGTGGCTCGCCCTCAATATCACCGGGGTCATCTTTTATGATCTTATACCGCAATGCAGTGCATACCGGGCATTTATCCATATTCTCGTACTTCTCACCGCGGTAGAGGATGCAGTCATTAGGGCATGCATGTATCTTCTACACGTCTAATCCTAGAGGGCACGCAAGCTTCTTTGCTTCGTACGTGCTGGCTGGCAATTCGTTCTTTCTTGGAAGAATCTTCTTCATCAGTACCAGCAACTTCTCCAACGACGAGTCAGTCACACCGGTCTCTGCCTTCCACTTCAGCAATTCTAGTGTGCTACCCAGCTTCTTCTGGCCATCTTCACAAGTTGGGTACAACAATTTGTTGTGGTCCTGTAACATCTGCTCGAACTGCAACCTCTCCTTTTCTGTGTCGCAACCTCGCCGTGCATCAGAAATGACCCGGCCAAGATCATCAGCGGGCTCATCTGGTTCTCGTTCTTCATCCTGATCTTCTTCTTCATTGTCTTCCATTGCGGTATCAGCATACTCAGGGAACATAGATCGGTAGTTATCATCATCGTTCTCTTCTTCTTCATCGTCGTCTTCCATCATAACCCCTCTTTCTCCGTGCTTGGTCCAAACATTATAGCCCGACATAAAACCGGACCGAAGCAGGTGGCTCTGAATGACTCTTGAGGAAGTGCAATCCTTCTCATTCCGACATTCAACACATGGACAAAACATATAGCCACCACCATGTTTGTTCGCATCGGCTGCATCTCGAAAAGAATGCACGCCTTCTCTGTAAGCGGCTGTGCGTCGATCACCGTACATCCATGGATGGCTCATCTGTGTTATACGACAGTATATCAAATACAATCACGATCCTAAAAATATAGTTGGTAACCTTTTAGAATAAGTAGAAATAAAGAGGAAGAGGTTTAAGCGTGGCTCAAGCATCTCATATCGCAGTTGTGTTCGGTGAACTGAAGCGGCATCGCTCTAACACACATTTCAACAAACACCTCTAGTGCATCAAAAAAAGTCGAGAGCTAGCACACACCCACAATCCTCCATCCAAGAAAAATGCAAGGAAGAGGGGAGAGGGGGGCTATGCTATAGATAGGCAGAGGACTTTAGTCCCGGTTTGTGACACAAACCGGGACTAAAGGTGGCGCACATGCGGGCTGCCCACCGCGTAGCCCTTTAGTCCCGGTTTGGGACACGAACCGGGTCTAAAGGCTCCTTACGGGCCGGGACTAAAGCCTCGAGGGAGGCATTGAGAATTGGGGCGACGTGGCCGGGCCTTTAGTCCCGGCCCAGAGGCAGGCCGGGACTAAAGGGTCACGGCCAAAGGCCCATTTTCCACTAGTGTGCCAAGGAAGTCCCTAAAGGCATAGCCCTAGCAGAAGGATTCCTGGTGCCGTTGCCGAGGAGTATCAAGACAAGAATAGTCTCCCGTCAGCACGTTTGTTTCTAGCACCGTTGGAAAGTCTTTTGTTGTAGTAGCAGGAAGCGACCGATCAACGGGTACAGGAAGGAACTTTCAAATCATGGAAAATCATGCTTGGGAGGTTTGTGGTGGTCCCTGTTGGTGTAGAACACGGTAGTTGTTCCCCAACCGGACCTGTAGTGCTACTGGGCGCGTCTGATCCGGCAGGTAGCACGGAGACAAGGGCGGTGACGGTGGTGGTGGTGGCTTTGGGTCATGATGGATCAGAGTGGTGACCGAGCCAGCGGAGGCCGAGCACCGCTCCACGGACTTGCGCGTCATGTCGACATCCGCCTGTGTCAGATCGATTTTCTTGGCTAGGCGACGGAGCTCCTAGGAAAACCGGTTGTTGAAGGCGGCCTGGATCTCGATTTGCTTGTCCTGGAGGACGCGCTGCTCGTCGACCTTGGTGAAGAGTGACTCGAGCAGCTTGGTGATTTTGGTGTTTCCCTCATCCATGGCCGTCAAGATTTTCCACGTTGCCGCCAATTCTTTCTGGGGCGCTGTCGTCGGAGCCTGAGAGATATCGAACCCCGCGATGGATTTCGGGGGGAGCCGATCGGAGTGGCTCCCACCGGTGCGGTGGATGTTACCGATCTTCTCAACAGGGGAGAAAATTTTGGGGCGCAGCGGGACGAGGCTCTGAATGCCAAGTGTAAGAACCCAACGGTGAGGATCGAGATCGAGGGGGGTGAGGACGAGAGGGGAGTAGCGGGATGGGGATTTAGAGAGAAAAGTAGGTGGGGAAGTAGAGGAATCTTAGGTAGGTTGAGATAGTTCAACTACAACATGCCCATCCATGCCACAAGCGGCGGGTTATATAACCATGGACACACACCACCTAACTAATGTCCAACTGGAATGCGAGGTCACACCTGCCAGGTGTGGCCTGGTGTGACAACTCACTCATCTTGTCCATTAGATAGTGGATGTGCAACACAGGCTAAATCAAGTCTGATTTGCTCTTGCTCACAAAACTCTTCCATAGCTCCTTCGGACAGATTGGTGCCATTATGTGTGATGATGTTGTGTGGATATCCAAAACAGTAACTCAACCTTTTCAAGAATTTTACCGCAGTCTCAGCATCACAACTTCTAATTGGCTCTGCTTCAACCGACTTGGTAAATTTGTCCACTTCAACGAAGAGGTGCGTCTTTTTATCTGATGATATTTTGAACGGACCCGCCATGTGAAGCCCCGAGACTGCAAATGACCAAGTAATTGGAATCACCCATAAGTCTTGAGCCGGCACATGAGCTTATCTTGCAAACTTTTGGCAATGATCGCACTTTCACATGATGTCTTCTACATCAGCATGGGCGGTAAGCCAAAAAAACCATGAGGATAAGCCTTGGTAACCAATGACCTTGAGCGGGCATGATGACCACAATCTCCAGCGTGGATCTCATTAAGGACTTCTCGGCCTTCCGCGGGAGAAACATAACGTTGAAATACACCAGCGACGCTTTGATGGTGTAACTCGCCATTGACTATAATCATGGACTTGCAGCGCCTGATAATTTTTTGGGTGATGATTTCCTCATCGGGGAGCTCACCACGGGTCAAATAAGCCAAATAAGGAATTGTCCAATCAGGGATTGCATGGAGAGACGCCACGAGCTCTGCCTCAGGATATAGAATAGCTATATCCTCCTCTGACTGTAATTTACCGAAGCATTGTGGAGCACATCAAGGAAAACATGTGGTGGGACAGGCTTACATTGAGATCCAATCCGGACAAGGCATCAACAACCTCGTTGAGCTGGAGATAAATGTGATCAACCTAGTAACTTTGAAAATGACCTGCAATAACCATGACCAGATCTTGATAAGCCGCCATGAGGGCGTCTTTGGAATCCCAAGTCCCCGATGCTTGTTGGGCCACCAAATTTAAGTCGCCCAAACATCGGACCCGACATTGTTCGTGCATGGAAACATGAGTTGTCAGACGTAAAAAAATTTGTCACCTCTCAGGGAAGATAAAATAACTCCGACCCCCGATCCTTACAACTGTCTTGACCGATCAAAATGTATTGTCGAGTATGTGTTATCTGGCTTTTCTTCGGGGACTTGTAATTCAGTCCAATAGTTAATAAAGTCCGCCAAAGCTTGAGATATGATGGCAGTCTAAGGCACATACTCCACCTGGTGTGGTCCAAGCTCGATTGCCCATTTAGCAACCCGGCATGTGGCCTCTCTATTTTGTACGATATCTCCAAGAGGAGATGAACTGACCATGGTGATTGGATGTTCCTGGAAATACTGTTTGATCTTTTGGCTAGCCATGAAGACGCCAAAAACCCAGCTTCTGCCAATGTCGGTATCTTTGTTTTAGTAAGGTCAAAACTTCGTTGACATAATAGACACGCCTTTGCACTCGATACACTTTTCCTTCCTCCTTGCTCTCAACAACAACTTCTACACTCACCGTTTTATTATTTGCAGCAATGTACATGAGCATAGGCTCTTTGCCAATTGGGGCGGCTAAAATGGGCGGCTCAAACATTTGTTTCTTAAGTGCTTCGAACGCGTCGTTGGGAGCATATGTCCAAACAAAGTCATCACTCTTTTTCAACAACTGGTAGAGGGATCGCCTTCTCACCAAGATGGCTTATAAACCGGTTCAAGGATGCAATGCGACCCGCCATACGCTGTACATCATTGATGGTTGTCGGCTTAGAAAGGGAAGTCACTACTTCGATTTTTTTTCTGGGCGAGCCTCAATGCCACGTTGTGAGACCAAGAAATCCAACAACTTGCTTGCACGTACTCCAAAAACACACTTAGCCGGGTTAAGCTTCATTCTATACACATGAAGGTTGTCAAATGTTTAGTTGAGGTCATCCAATAGAGTTTCCTTATTGTGGGATTTTACCACAATATCATTGACATAAGCATGAATATGGCACCCAATCTGGCAGTGTAGGTAGTCCTGAATAGAACGTTGATATGTAGCCCCCGTACTCTTAAGCCCAAAGGGCATCGAGACTTAGAGAAACCACCAAAGGGGGTGATGAAAGCCATCTTCTCTTAATCCTCCAGAGCCATCTTGATCTAATGATAACCAGACTAAGCATCCAAGAGGCTGAGACACTCACAATCGGCTCTAGAGTCGATGATCTCGTCAATGCTAGGAAGAGCCTTATTAAGATCTGTGTAACCAACACACATACGCCAAGTGCCATTTTTCTTCAGAACAAGTATTGGATTAGCCAACCATTGAGGGTGAAATACTTCAATGATGAACACGACAGCTAGGAGCTGGGCTACCGCTTCACCAATAGCCTTTCGTCTCTCCTTATTAAAACGACAGAGGAATTGTCAAACATGTTTCATTTTAGGACGAACATTAAGGTGGTTCTCAACAAGTTCTCTCGGTACCCCAAGCATGTCAGAAGGTTTCCATGCAAAGATGTCCCGATTCTCACGGATGAACTCGATGAGCGTGCTTTCCTATTTGGGATACATTCCTGTGCCAATAGTTAACTACTGGGAAGAATCACTAGGAGTAAAATAAACATGCTTAGTATCCTCGACCAGCTTAAACTTTAGGGCGGGTTTAGACTCTATGGTGGGCTTCTTGAGGGAAGTCGTATCGGCCGGGTCAAGTTGGCTATGTAAAACTTCAACTCTTCTACTGCATAAGCTGACTTGGCGTAAGCTGCGTTTCTTTCCTCACACTCTTGAGAAATTTTCCGATTCCCATCCACGGTAATCGTTTTGCATGGCCGAGGCATCTTGATCTTGAGATATACATAGCAGGGCCATGCCATAAAATGTGCATAAGCCAACTGTCCAAAGAGGTCATACTAAGGGCTCTTAATAATGACCACCTCAAAAGTCAGGGACTCACACCAATAGTTAAACTTTGTGCTGACTTGCCGGGCACTGAGCGTGATCCATGTAATTGAATATGCTGACTTGCCGGGCACAATTCTGTGAAAACCGTGGTTGAAGAATGTAGCTTACTCTGAGGAAGATCCATCCGCCGGAATGTGTCGCAATATAAGATTTTGATGTTAGTACCCCCATCCATGAGTACCTTGTTAAGTGTATAACCCCCAAGTTGAGGTGCCACTACGAGGGCAAGGCCACCTGGATTCTCAACCCGGGGAGGGTAATCCTCTTTGATCCAAGTGATTGGGTACTCAGACTAATTTAGGTACGTTGGGACAGCCGGTTCCACTACATTGATGGCTGTATGTTGATGTTTTCGATCACATCTTTATGTACTAGAGGTAAACACATGATATTGACCCTCATTCAATTGCTTTGGAGTGCTCCAAAATACGACTTGGTCGATCGGTTGGTGGATGCTCTGCCCCGAGCGTTTATGACTGCTATTATTGTTGTCGTGATGATGGAAATTTCCACCCGAGCCTTCTAAAAATTGAAAGCCTTGACCTGCAAAACCACCCAATGAGCCGCCTCCTCACCCGCCGGCACCAGGATGGCCTCGATTTCCGCCATTTGCATCTCCATGGTGACTCCTGAATGCTTGGTTGCGGAACTCCTGCATGATATAACACTTCTCCCACGAGTGAGTATCCAGCTTATCTAGAAGCTATGTTTTGGGCAAGGAGCCTTGAGTGCTTCCTCATAATTATGGGGCGTGTTCTCATTGTAACCCTTGCCAAAGTTATTGTTCTGCTGCTGATTCTTGAAACTAGTATTCGTGTTAGGAACAAAATCTTACCCTCCAACGGATGCTTGCTACTACTTCTCAAACAACAACGCCAGAATTTGACATGTTGATGGAGACTTGCTTGCGTTGGTTTTTCCCTTGAAGACGAAAGGGTGATGCAGCACAGGAGCAGTAAGTATTTCCCTCAGTTTGACAACCAAGGTATCAATCCAGTAGGACAATCTCGTCAAGTCCAGAGTACCTGCACAAACACAAAAGATCTTGCACCCAACGCTATAAAGGGGTTGTCAATCCCTTCAAGATTGATTACAAAGTGAGATCTGAAGGCGGAAAGTGCAACGAAGAAAAAATAGTAAGGCTGAAAATATAGTGTGGAGTAGACCCGGGGGCCATAGTTTTCACTAGAGGATTCTCTCAAAATAGCAAATATTACGGTGGGTGAACAAATTACTGTCGAGCAATTGATAGAACCGCGCAAAGTCATGACGATATCTAAGGCAATGATCATACATATATGCATCACGTCCGAGACAAGTAGACCGATACTTTCTGCATCTTCTACTATTACTCCACACATCGACCGCTATCCAGCATGCATCTAGTTTATTGAGTTCATGACGTACAGAGTAACGCCTTAAGCGAGATGATATGATGTAGAGGGATAATCTCAAAACAATGATGAAAACCCCATCTTTTTACCCTTGATGGCAATAACACGATGCGTGCCTCGCTACCCCTTCTGTCACTGGGTGAGGTCACCGCACGGTATGAACCCAAAACCAAGCACTTCTCCCATTGCAAGAATCATAGATCTAGTTGGCCAAACAAAAGCCACAACTCGAAGAGAATTACAAGGATATGAAATCATGCATAAGAGAGATCAGAAGAAACTCAAATAAGATTCATAGATAATATGATCATAAATCCACAATTCATCGGATCTCGACAAACACATCGCAAAAGAAGATTACATCGGATAGATATCCATGAAGATCATGGAGAACTTTGTATTGAAGATCCAAGAGAGAGAAGAAGCCATCTAGCTACTAGCTATGGACCCGTAGGTCTATGGTGAACTACTCATGCATCATCGGAGAGTTCTTGATGTTGATGAAGAATCCCTCCGTATCCAAATTCCCCCTCCGGCAGGGCACCAGAACGTGCCCCAGATGGGATCTTGCGGAGACAGAAGCTTGCGGCGGCGGAAAAGTACTTTCGATGATCTCCTGATTTTTTCTGGGATTTTAGGGAATATATAGGCGAAATACCTAGGGCAGAGGTGGCCCAGGGAGCCCACAAGCCTGGGAGGCGCGCCCCCTGGCCGCGGCTAGGGGGCTTGTGGGGTCCCTGCTGGCCCCCTGCCGTGATTCTCAAGCTTCCCGATCTTCTTCTATTTCGGAAAAAATATTTTTGGAAGTTTCCTTCCGTTTAAAATCCTCCTTTGAAAGGGGTCAAAAACAAGGAAAAAATAGGAACTGACACTTGGCACTGAGTTAATAAGTTAGTCCCAAAAAAGATATAAAAGGCATACAAAACATCCGAAGTTTGACAAGATAATAGCATGAAACCATCAAAAATTATAGATACGTTGGAGACGTATCACTTGCGTTTTCCACCATTGCCCTGATTGTTATGATTTCCATCGTGCCCAGAATTGTGTTGTTGATGAACCTTACTATTGTCATGTTTCTTTCCTTTGCAAGACTTATCATCATCTGAACTAGGATCATTTATGTTGTCTGAGTCAACATATCTAGTAAGGACATTGATGAGGTCTCCCATATTTTGAACCTTTCGCTTGAGGCACCCAAGTTTCTAAACCAGTGGTTGGAAGTGGCAATTTTTCTCCAAAATCAGAATGTCTAGGGCAGCCGTGATACTGTCTGAAGAGTGAATGATCTCCGTGACCCGATGAGTCCAATGATGGGCAGATTCATCCATCCGTTGAATACAATGTTGTAAATCAACAATCGTCATCGGGCACTTTCATGTACCTTGAAATTTTTTCATGAACCGTTCCTTCAATTCTGCCCAAGTGTTTATTGAGTTTGGGGGTAGGTTTTCCAACCACATGTGAGACGGCCCTTCAAACATCATGGTTAGGTATTTGGCACGAAGCGCATCGCTGAAATAGAGCATCTACATGGCTATCTCATAACTCTTAATCGAAGTGACCATCTCAAGATCTGCCGTGTAGTTTGGAACCGTACAAGGGCCTTTAAAATCCTTGGGCATATGTTCATTACCTAAAGCCGATGTGAGACAAGTTATGCCAATGGTCCTGCTGCTCACACCCACCCCTGAAGAGATAGGCTGGGTGGGGGAAGGCGACACCTGACCCGCCGTCGTTGCTGTTTCTGCTTCCCGTAAAGCTTGAGATAGATCAATATTTTCTTGGGCACCTAACACCACATGCCGGGTTGGAGAACTCTAGGGCTGTTGTCTGTGACCATTGCTAGACACCGCTCATGAATCATGCTGGCTTTTATTACAACATGTGTAAGGAGTAGAGTGAACCCGGTCTCGGCTATAAGAATATTACGCCTATTGGGTGCTCGCATTTTTAGCATCTCGACAGCGTTCCTAGCTTCAACTTCAATCGGGGTGTTTCCTGTGATCGGGACTGCGTTGAGATGGCAAATCACCTCCATCATGTTATCCACTCGTTTGAAAAGTGACCCGACGGCATATGAAAAATTCGAGGCAATGATTGAGCAACTGACGGCTGATCTGTATGGCGCTGCTGAGTTGGGTGACAAGGTTTATTCTCACGAGGTTGTCAAGTCCCTACGGTGTGTTGAGGAGTGTCGAAAAGACATGCCTTCTCATGACTAGGGGATTTGCAGCCCTCGCGCCTCCTCTGATGAACTGCCTCCAAGGCATCTCGACAAAGACCCACCAGGATTCTGCATGCAATCGCTGAGCCTCACTTTGGATATGAGCCTATAACTCTGCCATACGAGCATTCTCAGCAACAATCTCCTACTGAATCTTGGTCATTTGCGCACAAAGTTTAGTCAACTTCGTATTAAGTTCCTCCTGATTTTCTGGGGTCACTTGTGACTCCGGGAGTTTGGAAATATCTGACATTAAGTCATCCCTAGCCTGAGCCAACGTCTTGCTTGACCCGGCGGCATCTGAAGCTGGTGTCGACCTGCCAGGGCCATTGGCTACTTCCGTTGTGGTAGAATTGTGAGCCGTCGTGGTCCCTGCCATGTAAATGGCAGCTTGATGCGTTGGCTCGAGGAACTCTAGATTGCTTGGACATCCCCCTAGTCTGCCATCAAGAAGCTTGCAGATTGACCCGGTGTCTCCAACCAATGATTCGCCATCAGAGTTAACAAGAGTATCCCCGTTGGTTATGGAGTTATCTGCGAGCTCAACCCCATGAGTAAAACCAACGAAGACGTGCTTCCGGCTGGCTTGAACACGCCCGGATTGCTTGCGTCGAGCCGGCTCGACGATGTCGGTGTAGATGTCCGGCTCCGGTCCTAATGCACTGATATAGCTGATGAACACGTGGATCTCACCGAAGGGGACCCGATACCCTTAATCGATTGAGCCAGCCTTGGGGCCCCAGTTTGAGTCGACGATGTAAAGCAGATCACGACGACTCTTGGTCATCTTCCCGATCGCGTATACCTCGATCCCTGGAAGTTCTCCCTTCAAGAATTCAATACCATCGTGCACTAGCCCCACAGTGGGTGCCAACTGCAGTGGTTTTGTCAAGGTAGATGTCCTCGTGAAAGGACATAGGTGTGATGCCATCACAAGTAGGTGGTGGCTTGAACAGGGTTGATCAGAATCGAGAGACGCGAGTTTACCCAGGTTCAGCCCCTCCGATGGAGGTAAAAGCCTACATCCCACTTTTGGTGTTATTGATGATGATATCGATTACAAGGGTGCACAATCGCTAACCTAGTTCTCGAGGGTTTTTCTGACATGTCTCCTCTACCTGATGGGATCCCTTTATATATAGGTTGAGGCCCTGAGGTTACAACAGAGTCCGGGTTGTATTACAACCCGTGACTGAAACGTCTTCAACGTATCAATAATTTAGGAAGTATTCATGCCATGTTTTCCAATCTTCACAACACTTTTATATGGTTTTGATGCACTTTATATAATTTATTTAGAACTAACTTGCACTAACGCTCTTTCAGCAGAATTACCATGATGTTGTTTTTCTACAAAAATGAAAGTTCTCGGAATCGCCTAAAACTTTTTTATATTTTTTGAAAGGAAATAAGCAATATTGGAGCGAAGAACCACAGGAGGGGAGCCACCTATGGGGCAAAACCCAATAGGGAGTGCACCCTAGGCTGCGCCCTGATGGCTTGCAGGGCCCACGTGGCTCTATTTGGCGTGATTCCAATGCTGCAAAAATCCTATATATACTAGAAACCCCGGAAATAAAGAGACAACTTCTGCTTTGCTGCCGCATATCTGTGTATCGACGAAAAACCCCTCTAGAGGCTTTCGAGTACCCTGACGAAAAGGGGAAATCATCTCCGGTAGCCATCTTCATCATCCCAGCGGAGGCCATGACGAGGAAAGAGTAGTCCACCCTCGAGGCTGAGGGTATGTACCAGTAGCTATCTGTTCAATCTCTCTCTCTCTCTCTCCTGTTCTTGAGATGGCGTGATCTTAATGTATCACGGGCCTTGTTAATCTAGTTGGATCATATGATGATATTCCCTTGCTACCTTGTTGTGATGAATTGAATCTTTCCCTTTAAACTCTCGCTATGTTGGATTAAATATTTTGGTTTGAGAACACTTGATGTATGTCTTGCATGCAGATTCCCATAGTGACATTGGGGTATTCAAGTGATTCACTTGATATATGTTATACCATCAACTTGCGGATTCCAGTGACCTTAGGGATCTATGCATAGGGGTTGAGTGCATGTTTTCATACTATGTTTTTCGATAGAAATCTTGGGGTTATCCTTGAAGTTCTTTGTGTTGGATTGTACATGATCGATATGAATTTTTTTTATGCATGTCGCATAATTTACCCACGGATAATTGAGGTGACATTGGAGAATCTAGGTGCCATTAGGGTAGATTGATATGTATCATGGGTGTTGTTCTAGTACGAACTGTAGGGTTGTTCGTGACACTTATAGGAATAGCTTAAAAGATGGATCAAAAAGAATAACTTGGAGGTGGTACTACTACCTAAACCAATTTCATCTTATTGTTCTTCGCGAGATAGGGTCTTTAAAGTGATTCATTGTTGCACGCTGAGGGATAATCATATGATTCTATTATGTTAGAATTGTTGAGAGATTGCACTAGTGAAAGTATGAACCCTAGGAATTATAACCAAGCATTTATACATTGTTTTGCTCATTGTTTTACAATTGCTACTTTTCTGTTTTTATATTTCAAGATTACAAAAACATATATCTACTTATCCATACTACAATTTTATCACCATCTCTTCGACGAGCTACTTTACCTATACAATTTGCCATTGTATTGGGTGTATTCGGACAGAAAATATTTTTTGTATTTTCTTGCACGATTGTTTGAGAGAGACCATCTTCGTCCTACACCTACCACGGATTGATAAACCTTAGGTCATCCACTTGGGGGAAATTTGCCGTTGTCCTACAAAACTGTTTGCTTGGAGGCTCAACCACGTCTACAAGAATAAAGTTGTATAGTAGAAATCATGCTCTTTTGTGGCAATGTTGCGGGGGAGGTGAGTGCTTTAAGGAATATCTTTAGATCTTTCAATTGAATCTTTTGGTTTCTTTTTTTTCACTAGTTTAGTTCTATAAAAAACTACAAAAATTGAATTTAGGTTGCCTCACTTGCTTCGTCTCTATAATGTCTTTCTCAAAAATGATGGTTCGAAAAAGATTGCTCATTGCTAGAGGAAGAATTTAATAAAATGCTTAATGTGAAATCCTTGAATGATGAGCATGATAGCAATATTGTTGGTATGAATTCTCTCAATACCCATGATGCTAATGATATGCAAAGCCACAAGCTCGGGCATGCTACGTTTCATGAAGATGTTATTTTTAGTCCCCCAATTTTGATGAGAAAATTTGTTATGATGAAATAATGCCTTCTATCTATGATGATTATTGTGATGACATTTATTCTATAATTAATTAGGCTAACCATGAAACTTGTTATCATGATTTCAATTTTCACATGGATTATATCAATCAAGTATCTCATGATAGTTATTTTGTTGACTTTGCTCCCACTACTATGAATGATAATACTTTTTCTTATGTGGGTAGTAATAAAAATCAATCCTTGTGCATCATGATAATATTGCTTTATGTGATAGTCATATTGTTGAATTCCTTCCTGATTATACTCAAAATTATTAAGAGGGAGGAACATATGGTTCTAGGAATTGCAATAATATCAAGTTTCCTCCATATGTGTTCAAAGATTTGAAGTCATGCTTGTTTTGCCTTCCTTTGCATCTTGTTTATTGCTACAATAAATTGTTTGATTGCAAAATCTCTATGCATAGGAAGTGGGTTAGACTTAAATATTCTTGTCATGTGATTCATGATGCTCTCTTGCAAGCCTCAGTTACTACTTTTTATACGAGCATCATTGAAATCATCATGCCTAGCTAAAAGGCATTAAAGAAAAGTGCTTGTTGGGAGACAACCCAACACTTTTACTTTATGTTTTTTTGTGTTCACATGAATAAGCTACTATAGTAATCATGATTTGTGTCATTTATTTCAATAAGGTGCCAAGTAAAGCCTTTGGGATATTGTGAATACTTGTTTGTTTGATTCTGTGCAAAAACTGAAAATTTTATGTCAAGTGCGGAATTTCTCTCAGCTTACTAGAGCATCTAGAAATTATGAATTTTTTACACCATTTGGTATGGAAATTATCTGTGTTGTCCTAATTTTTCAAAATTTTGAGATCCAGTGAAGTATGGTGTTCATTGAGATCTTCACAGACTACTTTGTTTTTGACAGATTCTGTTTTGCATGCGTAGTTTGCTTGTTTTAGTGTTTGCAAAACTTATATTGAGAGATATCAATTATGGTAATGACAGAATACAGTAGTTATCATGTGATAAAAAAAATATGAGTCTTGTCTTGACAGTACCTAGGATAATGATCTATATTTATCATACCAACCCATCTCACGAAGTTCTGTTAAGTTTTGTGTGATTGAAGTTTCAAGTTTTGAGTGAATACCAATATGAGGAGAATAAGGAGAAACAAGAACCTATGATTGGGGATTCCCAAGGCACTCCCAAGGTAATATCCAAGGGATACTCAAGCGTCTAAGCTTAGGGATGCTCCCGAAGGCATCCCCTCTTTCCTCTCCAACATTATCGGCATATCTTACTTGGAGCTATATTTTTATTCGTCACATGATATGTGTTCTTGTTGGCACATCATTTTATTTTGTTGTTATATCTTAGATGGTATTTATAATCTTGTTTTTAAATAAAAAGTATGAAGAATTGCATGTGTTGTGTGATGTACAAAAACAAAAACTTTTGTTGTAGTATTTTAATTATCAAATTTGACTGGAACGTGGACAATTTCTGCATTTTTTTACACAATACTGTAATACAAAATATGCATCATTTCCCAAATTTCCATAATTGTTTGGTTTACAAAGATACACTTTACGAATTAATTCCTACAGGCTGTCATGTTTAGACAGATTGCTGTCATAGTTTTGTTATCTACTTATCCTATAGTTTCCATAGCCTATATTGGTAGATATAAATTGTGGAAATGATATTAAATAGTAGATAATGTTTGAAACTTACCATGCAACTTGTATTGGCAGTACGTAAATAGGTGATTTATTCTTATGTGCACTAACCTATTTCACGAGTTCTTTTCGATTTTTGTGTGGATGAAGATTTTGAGATTTAGGTGAAATTGGGATACGAGAGGATTAAACGAGATAAAAAACTCAAGCTCAGGGATTCCCAAGGTCCCCAAGAAAAAATTACAAGACATATCAAGCATCTAAGCTTGGGGATACCATGCATCCCACGACTCTTTGTCAACAAATATCAATTAACCTATGTTGAGCCTAAATTTTTATTTGTCCACACGATATATGCTATTCTTGGAGTGTATTTTTGTTTTATTTGTTGTTTGAAATAACATATCATATATGAAAATCTTTATTGAGAGAGAGTACTCACATTGCTACTTAATTGTTTGACACCCATTGATCTTCACTTATATCTTTTGAGAGTAGTTTGATGTTTACTCTTGAGCTTCACTTATACCATAAGAGTAAATTGTGAATGAATTGAGTATCCTAAATATGTAATTATTAGTGTGCATTATGCATTGTAGTAGTTTCACATTTGGTTTAGAAAGTAAAATCTATTGAAGTATGACAATCACAATATTGGTCATACAAGCAATTCATGAATGATTAGTATAAGAGAGAGAACTTCCACATACAAATATATTACGTTGGACATCATTTATTACAGTGAATACCCATTAATTATTTTCAACCTTGGTTAAATAGTTGAGGTTGGAAAAGGAACACAACGTAATGGTTATTTTTGGGTATATTTGCATAGAAGTTATATTTGCATATAAGTTATGTGGTGCTTGTTTAGAACCTTTTGCTAGCCAAACCATCGTACTAAGTAGAGATACTACTTGTGCATCCAAATCCTTGAACCAAGTTTCTTCCATGAGAGTCCACCATACCTACCTCGATATGGTATTTCACTTCCATTCCAAGTAAATTTGCATGTGCCACCTCTAAACATTCAAATCAACATATGTTTTGTGTGCCCATACCGCTTATGGAGCGACGGGACAGTCATTATCTTCCATGTTCAGCGTTTTATTCTCAAGATGAGTGTCTATTCACTTGCCATTGCATGATAGAGGATGGTAAAAAGGATTCCCAGTACTTCATAATATTAAAATAAATAAATAGGAACTCCCCCTAGAAAGTTGATTGTTTGGGAGGCACTCGTGGATACGGCTAGCCATGGAATGTGTTTGAATGGTGGAGGGGGTGTAAAATTTCAATTCTATGTGGGAACCGCCAACAATATGATTAGCATGGAATATATTGAAATATCTTGGCAAAATGTTGACATGAAAGACACACCACCCAAAATTACATATTCATCTTTTTTTAAAAACAATGAGCTCCGACACCTCTTCAAACCCCCCTTCCCTCTATGAAGGGACCATCTATTTACTTTCATGTTACTTACTTCTCATGTTGAGTAAACCTCTTAGTCCAACCTCAGTATAGTACTTGGTAAGCACTGTGTGGTGGGGGAAGATCCAAACATATATATCCAGTAAAATATATTTGATTATGATTCATTATTGTTGACAATTATCTTTATGATAAATATGTTGGGAGGCGAAACTTTAAGCACATATCTTTGTTTGTGTTTGATGGATGTTATTTGTTCTAAAAATATGGTTTGAGTATTAGAAATCATAGAAGGCTATATGATAATTCATTATGTGGAGCTCTTACTTAGACTTGATGATGCATTGAAATTGTTTGATGACTACGAACATATGATGTTGAGTTTCAAGCGAATGTATTGTTTGAAGCATGACATGTGAATTTAGTGCTACTCAAGCATGATGATTTTTATGAAAAAGTTTTTGCTTGTGATGCTACAAAAGTGATTGAAATTACCATTATTAAATTTTTTATACAATGCTAGCATTCACACTTCATAAATTATTTCTTTTATGATATGTCTACTCCAGGACGAGTAGGAATTAAGCTTGGGGATGCTGATAAGTCTCCAACATATTGATGATTAATCAAGTATTCATGCCATTTTTCCATATGTTTACAACACTTTTATATGGTTTGATTCACTTTATATGATTTATTTAGAACTAACCCGAACTAACGTTGTTTTCAGCAAAATTACCATGGTGTTGTTTTTGTGTAGAAAATGAAAGTTCTTGGAATCGCGTGAAACTTCTTTATATTTTTTTGGAGGAAATAATCAATATATTGGACAAAGAACCACCGAAGGGGAGCCACCTATAGGTCACAAGCGAACAGGGAACACCCCCTAGGACACGCCCTGATGGCATGTGGGGCCCATGTGGCTCTGTTTGGCATGATTCCTACGCTGAAAAATCCTATATATACCAGAAACCCCAAAAATAAGGAGAGAAGTTCCGCCTCGCCACCGCAACTCTCTGTATCTATGGAAAACACATCTGGAGCCTTTCCAGTACTCTATCGAAGAGGGGAAATCATATTTGGTGGCCATCTTCATCATCCTGATGGAGGCTATGACGAGGAGGGTGTACTTCACCCCGAGGGCTAAGGGTATGTACCAATAGCTATGTGTTCAGTCTCTCTCTCTTGTTTGTGAGATAGAACTATATTGATGTATCACACGCCTTGTTAATCTAGTTGGATCATATGATTTTATTCCCTTGCTACCTTGTTGTGATGAATTGGATATTTCCCTTTAAGATCGCGTTATGTTGGATTGCATATTTTTGTTTGAGAACACTTGATGTATGTATTTCACGTGGGTACCCATAGTCATATTGGGGTACTCAAGTGATTCACTTGATATATTTTATGGCATCAACTTGCGGATTCCGGTGGCCTTGGGGATCTATGCATAGGGGTTCATTGCATGTTTTCATACTATGTTCTCTGATAGAAATATTGGGGTCCTCCTTGAAGTTCTTTGTGTTGGATTGAATATGATAGATCTGAAATTGTTTGATGCATGTTGCATAATTTATCCACGAACACTTGAGTTGACATTGGAATATCTAGGTGACATTTCGGTTGATTGATATGTATCATTGGTGTTATTCTAGTATGAACTCTATGGTTGTTTGTGACACTTATAGGAATAGCTCAAAAGATTGATCAGAAAGAATAACTTTGAGGTGGTTCTACTACCTACACCAATTTCATCTTACTGTTCTCTGTTAGATAGTAACTTTGGAGTGATTCTTTGTTCCATGTGGAGGGATGATCATATGATTCTATTATGTTAGAATTGTTGAGAGATTGGACTAGTGAAAGTATGAACCCTAGGCCTTATTATCAAGCATTTGTACAACATTTTGTTCCCTTTTTTACACTTGCTACCTTGCTGTTTTTATATTTTCAGATTACAAAAACCTATATCTACTTTCGGTACTACACCTGTACAACCATCTCTTCGCTGAACTGGTGTACCTATACAATTTTCCATTGTATTGGGTGTGTTGGGGACACAAGAGATTTTTTGCATTTGATTGGAGGGTTGTTTGAGAGAGACCATCTTCATCCCACAACTCCCACGGATTGATAAACCATAGGTCATCCACTTGAGGAAAATTTGTTGCTGTCCTAAAAAACTGTGCACTTGGAGGACCAACAACGTCTACAAGAATAAAGTTGCGTAGTAGACATTAATGACTTATTCCACTTATATCTTAGGTATGTGATAATTTTTCCACGTCTTCTGTCTTCAGTCAGCCCACCAAGTGGTCGCTATTATCCAGCCTCCTCATCATAGAGACGCCTCCTAGTCCTTTGTGTATAAGGGCCTCCAACCCAAGTGATTTTCCAGTCAGGCTGGTCCCTGGGCAGGTCAACCCATGGGATATATCCCCGGCAATATCGATGGGCAAAGGGAACTACATACATGATTGACTAAATCACTGACATAGTGGTTCGAGCGATAATGATCTTCATGGAATATGTGGGAATCAATATGGGCATCCAAGTCCTGCTATTGGTCATTAATCAGAGAGGTATCTTCATCATGTATACATGATTCTCGAACCCGTAGGGTCCCCACGCTTAACATACGATGTCGCTAGAGTGGTATTAGGATAAATAAGTTGGTAACAGAATATTGTTCAGGGTCCCGGATGAGATCCCGGGCATAAAAAGGAGCACCATAATTGTTTGGATGTAAATAATTATATATGGGAAAGTGATAGTCGGATTCCGGATAGGTTCTGGGATATTTTGGTAGTGTACTGAGAGTGCCGAGGGGTCGTTGGGGGTCCATCGGGAGGGTCCCACCTGCCCCCTCCCCAAAGCCAATGCGCCTAGGGTTAAGGGGGAATCCTGAAGGGCGCACCCCCTTCCCTTGGGGGTCAAGCCACCCCCTAAACCGCCACCCCTCCATTGGAGGAGGGGCTAGGGCTGAGACCCCTGCCCCTTCCCCATATATAGTAGATGAGAGGGAGGGAGGCCGCACCCCAAGCCTTGGCCCGCCCCTCCCTCTCTCCCTAGTTTGTTTTCTTCCTAGTTTACGGCTCTGGTAGTGCTCGGCGAAGCCCTACCGGGATAGTACTGATACGTCACGAACGTATCTATAATTTATGAAGTATTCATGCCATGTTTACAATAATTTTAAATGATTTGATTAGAACTAACCCGGACTAACGCTGTTTTCAACAGAAATACTGTGATGTTGTTTTTGTGCAGAAATAGAAGTACTTGGAATGGCCTGAAAATTTACGGAGAATATTTTTTGAAAATATAAAATACCGGCGAAAGAATCAACTGAAGGGGGTCCACCACCTGGCCACAAGCCAAGGGGCGCTCCCTGTTTTTGGGCCCCTCGGGCACCGCCTTGACGTGAGACCGATGCCAAAAATTACTATAAATCAAGAAACCTCTAGAAAGAAACCTAGATAGGGAGTTCCGCTGCTGCAAGCCTCCAGAACGAAAAACCAATCGGGAGTCCGTTCTGGCAACCTGTTGGAGGGGGAAACCATCACCGGAGGGCATCTTCATCATCCCGGCGGTCTCCATGACGAGGAGGGAGTAGTTCACCCTTGGGGCCGAGGGTATGTACCAGTAGTTGTTTGATCTCTCTCTCGCTCTCTCTCGTGTTCTTGATATGGCACGATCTTGATGTATCGCGATCTTTATTAATATAGATGAATCATATGGAGTTTTCCCCTCTCTATCTTCTTGTGATGAATTGAGTTTTCCCTTTGAAGTTTTCTTGTGAGATTGAGTCTTTAAGGATTTCAGAACACTTGATGTATGTCTTATGATGGGATATCCATGGTGACAATGGGTTGTTCTATTGATCTACTTGATGTATGTTTTGGTGGTCAACTTGCGGGTTCCATGACCTTGGGAATCTATGAATAGGGGTTGGCACATGTTGTCATCTTGACTCTCTGGTAGAATCTTTGGGGCACTCTTTGAATTTTTTTGTGTTAGATTGAACATGATGAATCTGAAATTGTGTGATGCATATCGTATAATCAAGCCCATGGGTACTTGTGGTGACATTGAAGTATCTAGGTGACATTAGTGTTTTGGTTGATGTGTATCTTAAGGTGTTATTTTTGTATGAACTCTAGGGCTGTTTGTGACACTTATAGGGATAGCTCATAAGATTGATCGGGAGAAATAACTTTGGGGTGGTTTCGTACCCTACAATAATTTCTTCGTTTGTTCTCCGCTATTTGTGACTTTGGAGTGAACTCTTTGTCGCACGTGAGGGATTTATATATAATTCAACTATGTTTGTATTGTTGGGAGAACTTGCACTAGTGAAAGTATGGACCCTATGCCTTGTTTCCAAGCATTTATACAATGTTTTGCTCACTGTTTACTATTTTTTATCTTGCTGTTTTTATATTTTCAGAATACAAAAACCTATATCTACCATCCATATTACACTTGTATCACCATCTCTTTGCCGAACTGGTGCACCTATACAATTTACCATTGTATTGGGTGTGTTGGGGACACAAGAGACTCTTTGTTATCTGATTGCAGGGTTGACTGAGAGAGACCATCTTCATCTTACGCCTCCCACAGATTGATAAACGTTAGGTCATCCACTTGAGGAAACTCGCTATTGTCCTAAAAAACTTTGTGCTTGGAGGACCAAGCTGGAACATCCTTAGTTTTATGTTTCATTTCTTCATACCACAAAAATACACTAAGTTCATTATGATGCTCAAGGGTAATGAGGTTATCACAATTTTTGGTCACAATTCGATCGTGAAATAATCCACGTTGTAAATTAAAATGACCACTTTAATTGCAAAGTTCACAAGGACGGCGAGAAATATTAAGTCTTTCAGCACAATCATATAGCCTCTCTTGCAACCATTTAGTTTCTAAATACTTATGCCTCTTACAAAATCTATCTTCCCTTTTAGACATGTATTCACAAACTCTATGCACTCCACAAAAATTGACATGCTTATAAGAAATCTTTTTATCATGACTAGTGCAATCATCATTAGTACTATGGATATTCAAATAATTCATACTAAGAACATTGCAATCATGCTCATCACTCAAAGATTTAGTGCCAAATATTTTAATAACTTCTTCTTCTAACACTTGAGCACAATTTTCCTTTCCATCATTTTCACGAAAGATATTGAAAAGATGAAGCATATGCGGCAACCTCAATTCCATTTTTTTGTAGTTTTATTTTATAAAACCAAACTAGTGAAAAACAAGAAACTAAAAGATTTACTTGCAATATCTAAAGATATACCTTCAAGCACTCGCCTCCCTAGCAACGCTGGCAGAAAAGAGTTTGATGTCTACTACACAACCTTCTTCGTGTAGACTCGTGTTGAGCCTCCAAGGGCAGAGTTTTGTAGGAGAATAGAAAGATTCCCTCAAGTGGATGACCTATGGTTTATCTATTCGTGGGAGGCGTAGTATGAATATGGTCTCTCTAAAGCAACCCTACAATCAAATAACAAAGAGTCTCTTGTGTCCCCAACACACCCAATACAATGGTATATTGTATAGGTGCACTAGTTCAGCGAAGAGATGGTGATACAAGTGTAATATGGTTGGTACGTATAGGTTTTTGTAATCTGAAAATATAAAACAGCAAGGTAACAAATAGTAAACAGCAAGAAAAACATTGTATAAATGCTTGGAAACAAGGCCTAGGGTCCAGACTTTCACTAGCTAGTGCAAGTTCTCCCAACAATACTAACATAGTTGAATCATATATAAATCCCTCACGTGCGACAAAGAGTTCACTCCAAAGTCAAAAATAGCGGAGAACAAACGAAGAAATTATTGTAGGGTACGAAACCACCTCAAAGTAATATTTTCCGATCAATCTTATGAGCTATCCCTATAAGTGTCATGGACAACCCTAGAGTTCGTACTAAAATACCACCTTAAGATACACATCAACCAAAACCCTAATGTCACCTAGATACTACATGTCACCACAAGTACCCATGGGCTTGATTATACGATATGCATCACACAATTTCAGATTCTTCATGTTCAATCCAACACAAAGAACTTCAAAGAGTGCCCCAAAGTTTCTACCGGAGAGTCAAGACGACAACATGTGTCAACCCCTATGCATAGATTCCCAAGGTCACGGAACCAACAAGTTGACCACCAAAACATACATCAAGTGGGTCAATAGAACATCCCATTGTCACCACGGCTATCCCATCGCAAGACATACATCAAGTGTTCTCAAATCCTTAAAGACTCAATCTGATAAGAAAACTTCAAATGGAAACTCAATTCATCACAAGAAGATAGAGAGGGGGAAAATCATATGATTCATCTATATTAATAAAGCTCGTGATACATCAAGATCGTGCCATCTCAATAACACGAGAGAGAGAGAGAGAGAGAGATAAAACACATAGCTAATGGTACATACCCTCAGCCCCGAGGGTGGACTACTGCCTCCTCGTCATGGAGACCAGCAGGATGATGAATATGGTCTCCGGTGATGGTTTCCCCCTCCGGCAGGGTGCTGGAACGGGCTCCCAATTGTTTTTCGTGGCTATGGAGGCTTGCGGTGATGGAACTCCCGATCTAGGTTTCTTTCTGGAGGTATCTTTATTTATAGGAATTTTTGGCGTCGGTCTCACGTCAAGGCGTTGCCTGAGGGGTCCACAAGACACGGGGCGCGCCCTAGGGGGGCGCCCCTGTGGCTTGTGTCCAGCTGGTGGACCCCCTCCGGTTGATTCTTTCGCCGGTATTTTTTATATTTGCAAAAAAAATTCCATAAATTTTCAGCCCATTCCGAGAACTTTTATTTCTGCACAAAAACAACACCATGATAGTTCTGCTGAAAGCAACATCAGTCCGGGTTAATTCTAATCAAATCATACCAAAATTGTATAAAAATATTGTAAACATGGCATGAATACTTTATAAATTATAGATACGTTGGAGACGTATTTGCATCCCCAAGCTTAATTCCTGCTCATCCTCGAGTAGGTAAATGATAAAAGAAATAATTTATGAAGTGTGAATGCTAGAAAGTGGACACGTTTGATCAATGATACTCCCAATCACTTTTTCTAGCATCAATATAAACCATAAACAGTACCTCATCTCATAGAACTTCTCATGATCAAGTAACAAGCTATTCACATGTTAAAATGTAGACCAAAAAGTTTCTTTAAAACTAATAAACCGTAATCCTAGTCATCGAACAATTGCAATTCATCTTATTTTCAGGAAGGGTCTATGTAAGAGCTTTGATTTAGCAAATTCCACATACTCAACTATCATATAGTCTTCCATGATTATTGACACTCAAAGCACATTTTAAGAACGAATAGCACCATCGAACACAGAGAAAGATAGGGTCATAATGTTTCGCCTCCCAACTTATTTATCATATAGATAATTGTCAACAATAATAATTCATGATCAAGTATATTTTGTGGATATATATGTCTAGATCATTCCCCAACACATGACGCTTGCCAAGAGAAAAAGGCGAAGTGGTGAAGATCACCATGACTCTTGCATGAAGGTAAGTACTAGAAAGTAAAAAGATAGGCCCTTCGCAGAGGGAAGCAGAGGTTTTCATGCACTTTTTGTTTTTGGATGTGCAACCCCTTAATGCAAAGGAACGTCATGTTGTATTGCCCTTTGTGATAGCAACCTTTATTATGCAGTCCATTGCTTTTATTTCTTTACCATCACAAATTCATACAACTCTTATTTTCCCTTACAATAAAAGATCATACATATTTAGGAGCAATTTTTATTACTTTTTGCACCGATCACAACTTACTTGAAGGATCTTACTCAATCCATAGGTAGGTATAGTGGACTCTCATGGCAAAACTGGTTTAAGGGTGTTTGGATGCACGAGTATTATTTCTACGTGATGCGGAAGTTTTGGCTCGTATGAGGTGGAAGTAAGCACCACATGTTGGAGGATCCATAACAATATAACTTCTATTCAAATATATGTTGGAAATATGCCCTAGAGGCGATAATAAAATGGTTATTATCATATTTCCTTGTTCATGATAATCATCTATTGTTCATGCTATAATTGTATTAACAGGAAACAGTAATACATGTGTGAATAAATAGATCACAATGTGTCCCTAGCAAGCCTCTAGTTGGCTAGCTCGTTGATCAATAGATGATCATAGTTTCCTCATCATGGACATTGGATGCCATTGATAAGGGGATCACATCATTAGGAGAATGATGTGATGGACAAGACCTAATCCTAAGCATAGAACTAGATCGTGTTGTTCGTATGCTAAATATTTTCTAATGTCAAGTGTCTTTTCCTTCGACCATGAGATTGTGCAACTCCCGGATACCGTAGGAGTGCTTTGGGTGTATCAAACGTCACAACGTAACTGGGTGACTATAACGGTGCACTATGGGTATCTCCGAAAGTGTTTGCTGGGTTGGCACGAATCGAGATTGGGATTTGTCACTCCGTGTGACGGAGAGGTAACTCTGGGCCCACTCGGTAGAACATCATCATAATTATCTCAATGTGACTAAGGAGTTAGTCATGAGATGACGTGCTACGGAACGAGTAAAGAGACTTACCAGTAATGAGATTGAACAAGGTATAGGTATACCGACAGTCAAATCTCGGCAAGTTCTATACCGACAAACAAAGGGAATTGCATACGTGATTGATTGAATCCTTGACATCGTCGTTCATCCAATGATATCATCGTGTAATCCACCATGGGTATCCAGACCCTGCTGATGGTTATTGGCCGAAGAGGTGTCCCGGTCATGTCTGCATGCCTCCCGAACCCGTAGGGTCTACACACTTCAGTTTCGATGACGCTAGGATTATAGGGAATTGTTATACGAGGTTACCGAAGGTTGTTCGGAGTCCCGGTTGAGATCCCGGACATCACGAGGAGCTCCGGAATGGTCCAGAGGTAAATATTTACATATAGGACCACCGGCAACGTTTCCGGAATGGGTTTGGATGCCGGAAATGTTTCGGGCACCACCGGCAACGTGCCGGGACCACCGGAAGGGTTCCGGAGGCCCACCGGGAGGGGCCACCATCCCCCGAAGGCTACATGGGCCAAGTGTGAGAGGGAACCAGCCCCTCGGTGGGCTAGTTCACCCCCCACACCCAGCCCAAGGCTCCAAGAGAGGTAAGGGGGAAAAACCCTAAGTCAGGTGGGCCTTAGGCCCACCAGGGGGTGCACCACCCCCTCGTCCCCTCCTGGCCGCCGCCCTGGCCTCCCATCTAGGGCTGCCGCACCCCTTGGGGGTGGGAACCCTAAGGGGGGCACCACCCTCCCCTTCCCCCTATATATAGTGGGGGTTTCGGCCATTGGAGACACGCAATTTCATCTCTCTCTCGGCGCAGCCCTCCTTCTCTTCTTCCTCGTCTCCCATGGTGCTTGGTGAAGCCCTGCTGGGAGACCTCGTTGCTCCATCGCCACCATGCTGTCATGCTGCCGGAGCTCTTCCCCAACCTCTCCCTCCTCCTTGCTAGATCAAGGTACGGGAGACGTTACCGTCCTGCACGTGTGTTGAACGCGGAGGTGCCGTGGTTCGTCACTAGATCGGAATCACACCGCGATTTGAATCGTAGCGAGTACGACTGCATCAACCTCGTTCTAGCAACGCTTCCGCTTAGCGATCTTCAAGGGTATGAAGATGCTCTCACCCCTCTCTCGTTGCTGCTCTCTCCATAGGAAGATCTGAATATGGCGTAGGAAAATTTTGAATTTTTGCTACGTTACCCAACTGTGGCATCCGAGCCAGGTTTTCTATGCGTAGATTATTTGCACGAGTAGAACACAAAAAGGTTGTGGGCGCTGATTTTGTCAATTGCTGGCCGCTACTAGTCTTATTCTTTTCCTGCTGTATAGTGGGATGAAGCGGCCCGGACCGACCTTACACGCACGCTTACGTGAGGCAGGTTCCACCGGCTAACATGCACTAGGTGCATAAGGTGGCTAGCGGGTGTCTGTCTCTCCCACTATAGTCGGATTGGATTTGATGAAAAGGGTCCTTATGGAGGGTAAATAGCTTTGGCATATCATCGTGGTGGCTGTCGCGTAGGTAAGAAGGCATTCTTGCTAGAAACCCAAATCATCCACGTAAAACTTGCAACAACAATTAGAGGACGTCTAACTTGTTTTTGCAGGGTTTGACATGTGATGTGATATGGCCAAAGGATGTTATGTTACATGTGTGATGTATGAGATGGTCATGTTCTTTTAATAGGATTCGTGACTTGCATGTCGATGAGTATGACAACCCGCAGGAGCCATAGGAGTTGTCTTAATTTATTGTATGAGATGCAATGCCATGTGTTTACTACCTTTACTTCATTGCTAACGGTTAGCTGTAGTAGTAGTAGTAGTAGTAGTAGTAGTAGTAGTTGGTGTGATGACTTCACGGAGACACGATGATGGAGATCATGATGATGGAGATCATGGTGTCACGCTGGTGACGATGATGATCATGCGATGCCCGAAGATGGAGATCGAAGGAGAAAAGATGATAATGGCCATATCATGTCACTATATGATTGCATGTGATGTTTATCATGTTTTTCATCTTATTTCTTAGAACGACGGTAGCATAATAAGATGATCCCTCATAAAATTTCGAGAACGTATTCCCCTAAGTGTGCACCATTGAGAAGGATCGTTGTCTCGAAGCACCACGTGATGATCGGGTGTGATAGATTCTAACGTTCGCATACAACGGGTGTAAGCCAGATTTACACACGCGAAACACTTAGGTTGAGTCGACGAGCTTAGCATGTACACACATGACCTTGAATACGAGAGAACGAAAGGTCGAACATGAGTTGTATGGTTGAATACGATCAGCATGAAGTTGCTCACCATCGACGACTAGTTCGTCTCACGTGATGATCGGACACAAGTTAGTCGACATGGATCATGTATCACTTAGATGACTAGAGGGATGTTGATTTAAGTGGGAGTTCATACTTAATTTGATTTGATGAACTTAATTATCATGAACTTAGTCTAAAAGTTGTCTTTACAAATATTGTAGATCCAATGGCCAACGCACCTGTCAACCTCAATTTCAAGGCGTTACTAGAGAAAAATAAGCTGAAAGATGATGGTAGCAACTATGCAGACTGGGTCCGCAACTTGAAGCTCATCCTCATTACATCCAAGAAGGCTTATGTCCTTGATGCGCCGCTAGGTGACCCCCTGTTCCCGCGATAGCCCAAGATGTTCAGAACGTCTGGCAAGTGCGTAGTGATGACTACTCTCTGGTTAGGTGTGGCATGCTATGTGGCATGCTATACAGTTTTGAACCGGGGCTCCAAAGGCGTTTTGAGCAACACGGAGCATATGAGATGTTCCAGGAGCTGAAACTAGTTTTTCAAGCTCATGCCCGGGTCGAGAGATATGAAGTCTCCGATAAGTTCTTTAGCTGCAAGATGGAGCAGAACAGTTAGGTTAGTGAGGATATACTCAGAATGGCTGGGTTGCACGGTCGTCTGACTCAGCTTGGAGTCGAACTTCCGGATGACGCTGTAATTGACAGAATCCTCTAGTCTCTCTCACCAACCTACAAGGGTTTTGTGTTGAACTACAACATGCAAGGGATGGAGAAGAACATTCCCGAGTTGTACTCGATGCTGAAATATACAGAAGTAGAAATCAAGAAAGAGCATCAAGTGTTGATGGTCAATAAGACCACCAGTTTCAAAAAGGGCAAGGGTGAGTAGAACTTCAAGAAAGACGGCAAAGCTGTTGCCGCGCCCGGTAAGCCAGCTGCCAGGAAGAAGAAAAATAATGGACCCAAGCCTGAGACTGAGTGCTTCTATTGCAAGGGAAATGGTCACTGGAAGCGGAACTGCCCCAAGTACTTAGCGGACAAGAGGGCCGGCAACGTCAAAGGTATATATGATATACATGTTATTGATGTGTAACTTACCAACGCTCGTAGTAGCTCCTGGGTATTTGATACCGGTGTTGTTGCTCACATTTGCAACTCAAAGCAGGAACTGCGGAATAAATGGAGGCTGGCTAAGGACGAGGTGACAATGCGCGTCGGGAATGGCTCCAAGGTCGATGTGATCGCCGTCGGCACGTTGCCTCTACATCTACCTTCGGGATTAGTTTTAAACATTAATGATTGTTATTTAGTACCAGCTTTAAGCATGAACATTGTAACAGGGTCTTTCTTAATGCGAGACGGCTACTCATTTAAGTCAAAGAATAATGGTTGTTCTATTTAAATGAGCGATATGTTCTATGGTGATGCTCCGCTGGTGAATGGTTTATTCTTGATGAATCTCGATCGTGATGGTACACATATTCATAGTGTGAATACCAAAAGATGTAAAGTTGATAATGATAGTCCCACATACTTGTGGCACTGCCGCCTTGGTCACATCGGTGTAAGCGCATGAAGAAACTCCATACAGATGGACCGTTAGAGTCTCTTGACTTTGAATCATTTGACACATGCGAGTCGAGCCTCATGGGCAAGATGACTAAGACTCCATTCTCAGGAATAATGGAGAGAGCAACCGACTTATTCGAAATAATACATACTGATGTGTGTGGTCCAATGAATGTTGAAGCTCGCAGTGGCTATCGTTATGTTCTCACTCTCACCGATGATTTGAGTAGGTATGGGTATATCTACTTGATGAAGCACAAATCTGAAACATTTGAAAAGTGCAAGGAATTTCAGAGTGCGGTTGAGAATCAACGTGACAGAAAAATAAAGTGTCTACGATCTGATCGTGGAGGAGAATATTTGAGTCACAAGTTTGGCACACACCTAAGGAAATGTGGAATTGTTTCACAACTCACCCCGTCTGGCACACCGCAATGTAACGGAGTGTCTGAACATCGTAATCACACTTTATTAGATATGGTATGATCTATGATGTCTCTTACCGACTTACCGCTATCATTTTGGGGATACACATTGGAAACTGCAGCATTCACTTTAAATAGGGCACTGTCTAAATCCGTTGAGACGACACCGTATGAATTATGGTTTGGCAAGAAAACTATTGGGTATACCTAAGCTTGAACCCAAAGCAGAGAAATGCATATTCATAGGATACCCTAAGGAAACTATTGGGTATACCTTCTATCTTAGATCCGAAGGTAAAATATTTCTTGCCAAGAACGGATCCTTTCTAGAGAAAGAGTTTCTCTCGAAAGAAGTAAGTGGGAGGAAAGTAGAACTTGATGAGGTAATTGTACCCCCTCTCGAGCCGGAGAGCAGCGCAGTGCGGGAAAATGTTCCTATGGCGCCTACACCAACTGATAAAGAAGTTAATGATAATGATCATGAAGCTTCAGATCAAGTTGCTACTGAACCATGAAGGTCCACAAGGGTACGTTTCGCACCAGAGTGGTACGGCAACCCTGTGATGGAAATCATGTTGTTAGACAACGGTGAACCTTCGAACCATGAAGAAGCAATGGTGGGCCCGATTCCAACAAATGGCTTGAGGCCATGAAATCCGAGATAGGATCCATGTATGAGAACAAAGTATGGACTTTGGTGGAATTGCCCAATGATCGGCGAGCCATAGAAAATAAATGGATCTTCAAGAAGAAGACTGACGCAAACGGTAGTGTGACCATTTATAAAGCTCGACTTCTCGCAAACTGTTTTCCACAAATTCAAGGAGATGACTACGATGAGACTTTCTCACCCGTAGCGAAGCTGAAGTTAGTCCGAATCATGTTAGCAATTGCCACTTTCATGATTATGAAATTTGGCAAATGGACCTCAAAACAGCGTTCCTTAATGGGTATCTTAAGGAAGAGTTGTATATGATGCAACCAGAAGGTTTTGTCGATCCTAAGAGTGCTAACAAGGTATGCAAGCTCCACCGCTCCATCTATGGGCTGGTGCAAGCATCTCGGAGTTGGAACATTCGCTTTAATGAGGTGATTAAAGCTTTTGGGTTCATACAGGTTTATGGAGAAGCCTGTCTGTACAAGAAAGTGAGTGGGAGCTCTGTAGCTTTTCTCATACTATATGTGGATGACATATTATTGATGGGAAATAATATAGAGTTATTGGAGAGCATAAAGGCCTACATGAACAAGAGTTTTTCAATGAAGGACCTTGGAGAAGCTGCATACATATTAGGCATCAAGATCTATAGAGATAGATCGCGACGCCTCATAGGTCTTTCGCAAAGTACATACCTTGACAAGATATTGAAGAAGTTCAATATGGAAAACTCGAAGAAGGGGTTCTTGCCAGTTTTGCAAGGTAAGAGATTGAGTAAGACTCAGTCACCGACCATGGCAGCAGATAGAGAGAAGATGAGTACTGTCCCCTACGCTTCAGCCGTGGGCTCTCTAATGTATGCCATGATGTGTACCAGACCTGATATAAACCTTGCCATAAGTTTGGTAGGGAGGTACCAAAGTGATCCCGGTAACACTGGACAGCGGTCAAGAATATCCTTAAGTATCTGAAAAGGACTAAGGAGATGTTTCTCGTTTATGAAGGTGACGAAGAGCTCGTCGTAAAGGGTTACGCTGATGCTAGCTTCGACACAGATCTGGATGACTCTAAGTCATAGACCGTATACGTGTATGTTTTGAATGGCAGGGCAGTGATCTGGTGAAGCAGCAAGCAAGACGTCGTGGCAGCATCTACATGTGAAGCAGAGTACATAGCTGCTTCAGAAGTGGCTCATGAAGGGATTTGGATGAAGGTGTTCATCACCGACCTTGGAATGGTTCCAAGCGCGTCAGGTCCGATGACACTCTTCTGTGATAACACTGGAGCCATTGCCATAGCCAAGGAGCCCAGATTTCACCGGAAGACCAAGCACATCCAACGCCGCTACAACTCCATCCAGGACCAGTTCCACAGAGGAGTCATAGATATTTGTGAAGTACACCCGGATCTGAATATTGCAGACCCGTTGACTAAACCTCTTCCACGAGCAAAACATTATCAACACCACAATGCTATGGGTGTTCGATTCATCACAATGTAACTAGATTATTAATTCTAGTGCAAGTGGGAGACTGTTGGAAATATGCCCTAGAGTTAATACTAAAATGATTATTATCATATTTCCTTGTTCATGATAATCATCTATTGTTCATGCTATAATTGTATTAACAGGAAACAGTAATACATGTGTGAATAAATAGATCACAATGTGTCCCTAGCAAGCCTTGGCTAGCTCGTTGATCAATAGATGATCATAGTTTCCTGATCATGGACATCGGATGTCATTGATAACGGGATCACATCATTAGGAGAATGATGTGATGGACAAGACCCAATCCTAAGCATAGCACTAGATCGTGTTGTTCCTATGCTAAAGCTTTTATAATGTCAAGTGTCTTTTCCTTCGACCGTGAGATTGTGCCACTCCCGGATACCATAGGAGTGCTTTGGGTGTATCAAACGTCACAATGTAACTGGTTGACTATAAAGGTGCACTACGGGTATCTCTGAAAGTGTCTGTCGGGTTGGCACGAATCGAGATCGGGATTTGTCACACCGTGTGACGGAGAGGTATCTCTGGCGCACTCGGTAGAACATCATCATAATGAGCTCTATTTGACTAAGGAGTTATTCACGAGATGACGTGCTACGGAACGAGTAAAGAGACTTACCGGTAACGAGATTGAACAAGGTATAGGTATACCGACGATCGAATCTCGGGCAAGTTCTATACCGACAGACAAAGGGAATTGCATACGGGATTGATTGAATCCTTGACATCGTGGTTCATCCGATGAGATCATCGTGGAACATGTAGGAGCCACCATGGGTATCCAGACCCCGCTGATGGTTATTGGCTAGACAGGTGTCTCGGTCATGTCTGCATGCCTCCCGTGCCATAGGGTCTACACACTTAAGGATCGATGACGCTAGGGTTATAGGGAATTGTTATACAAGGTTACCGAAGGGTGTTCGGAGTCCCGGATGAGATCCCGGACGTGATGAGGAGCTCCGGAATGGTCTGGAGGTAAAGATTAATATATATGATGGATGGGTTTGGACCCCGAAAATGTTTCGGGCACCACCGACAACGTGTCGGGACCACCGGAAGGGTTCCGGAGGCCCACCGGGAGGGGCCTCTGATACGTCTCCAACGTATCTATAATTTTTTATGGTTCCATGCTATTATATAGTCAACTTTGGATGTTTTTATGCATGAATATGCTATTTTATATCTTTTTTGGGACTAACCTATTAACTTAGTGCCAAGTGCCAGTTTCTGTTTTTTCCGTGTTTTTGACCCTTTTTCAGACGGAGTCCAAATGGAATGAAACTTTACGATGATTTTTTTGGACCAAAAGAGACCCCCGAAGCTTTGGAAGAAGGCCAGAAGAGCCACGAAGGAGTCACAAGCCCTGACGCCGCGGCCACCCACAAGGCCGCACCGTGCAGGCTTGTGACCTCCTCGTTGGCCCAACTGACGCAATTCCACCGCCATAAATTCCTATAAGTTCAGAAACCCCCAGAAAGAAACCTAGATCGGGAGTTCCGTCGCCACAAGCCTATGTAGCCACCAAAAACCAATCTGGAGCCCGTTCTGGCACCCTGCCGGAGGGGGAATCCATCTCCGGTGGCCATCTTCATCATCCCGGCGATCTCCATGACGAGGAGGGAGTAGTTCTCCCTCGGGGCTGAGGGTATATACCAGTAGCTATGTGTTTGATCTCTCTCTCTCTCGTGTTCTTGAGATGTCTTGATCTCGATGTACCGCGGGCTTTGCTACTATAGTTGGATCTTATGATGTTCTTCTCCCTCTCCCACTTGTAATGAATTGAGTTTCCCCTTTGGAGTTATCTTATCAGATTGAGTCTTTGAGAACACTTGATGTATGTCTTGCACGTGTCTATCTGCTGTGATCAACTTGCGGGTTTGTGACATTGGGAACCTATGCATATGGGTTGGCACACGTTTCATTCATGTGAGTACTCGATGTATGTTTTGGTGATCAACTTGCGGGTTCGTGACATTGGGAACCTATGCATAGGGGTTGGCACACGTTTTGACTCTCCGGTAGAAACTTTGGGGCACTCTTTTAAGTTCTATGTGTTGGTTCAATAGATGATTCTGAGATTATGTGATGCATGTCGTATAATCATGCCCACGGATACTTGAGGTGACAATGGAGTATCTAGGTGACATTAGGGTCTTGGTTGATATGTATCTTAAGGTGTTATTCTAGTACGAACTCTATGGTGGATCGAACGGAAAGAACAGCTTCGTGTTATTTTACTACGGACTCTTGAATAGATCGATCAGAAAGAATAACTTTGTGGTGGTTTCGTTCGTGACAGTAATCTGTTCGTTTGTTCCGCGCTATTAGTGACTTTGAAGTGACTCTTTGTTGCATGTTGAGGGCTAGTTATATGATCCAATTATGTTATCTTTGTTGAGAGAACTTCCACTAGTGAAAGTATGAACCCTAGGCCTTGTTTCCACACATTGCAATACCGTTCGTGCTCACTTTTACCATTTGTTACTTTGATGTTATTGTAATTTAAGATTACAAAAACCTTTATCTACCATCCATATTGCACTTGTATCACCATCTCTTCGCCGAACTAGTGCACCTATACAACTTACCATTGTATTAGGTGTGTTGGGGACACAAGAGACTCTTTGTTATTTGGTTGCAGGGTTGCTTGAGAGAGACCATCTTCATCCTACGCCTCCCGCGGATTGATAAACCTTAGGTCACCCACTTGAGGGAAAATTGCTACTGTCCTACAACCCTCTGCACTTGGAGGCCCAACAACGTCTACAAGGAGAAGGTTGCGTAGTAGACATCAAGCTCTTTTCTGGCACCGTTGATGGGGAGGTTAGCACTTGAAGGTATATCTTTAGATCTTGCAATCGAATCTTTTTGTTTCTTGTTCTTTCGCTAGAAAACTACAAAAAAATGGAATTGAGGATGCCTCACATGCTCCATCTTTTCAATGTCTTTCGTGAGCATGATGGGAAGGAATATTGTGCTCAAATGCTGAAAGAAGAATTACATAGAATGCTTGGCATAGGATATGTGAATGATGAGCATGATTGCAATGTTCTTAGCATGAATTCTTTGAATACCCATGATGCTAATGATATGCAAAGCCACAAGCTTGGGGATGTTGATGAAGATGATCTTTTTAGTTCTTCCACTTTGAATGATCAAAATCATTTTGATGAAAGCATGCCCCCTATCTATGATGATTATTGTGAGGATACTTATGCTTTGGAGAAGAGGGATGATAAAACTTGTCATACTTTCGAAAACCCCTTTGCTAAACCTTGCTTTTTCATTGTGGACACAATTTGTAGTGCTGAAGTCTTTTACGATACTACCACTACTATTCTTAAGAATAGATTTCCTTATGTGGAGAGTAGTAAAATTCCTATGCTTGTAGATCATGAAAAGAAAGCCTTAGGTGCTGGTTATATTTTTGAATTCATTCATGATGCTACTGAAAATTACTATGAGAGAGGATCATCTGCTTCTACTTATTGCAATAGTATCAAGCTTCCTCTCCATATGTTGAAATTTTTGAAGCTATGCTTGTTTTGCCTTCCTATGCTAGTTGATTCTTGCTCCAATAAATTGTTTGATCAAAAACTACCTATGCATAGGAAGTGGGTTAGACTTAAATGTGCTAGCCATTTGCTCCATGATGCTCTCATTGTGTTTCAATCCTTACCTTTTATGTGAGCATCATTGAAATCAATGCCTAGCTAAGGGCGTTAAACGATAGCGCTTGTTGGGAGGCAACCCAATGAATAATTTTTTATTTGATTTTTGCTTCCTGTTTTGTTTTCTCCACACCATCATAATTTTGTTATGATTGTGTCTTTTGTGTTTATTTTTGTGTTTGTGCCAAGCAAAACCGTTATGATTAGTCTTGGTGATGATTGTTTGATCATGCTGGAAAAAGACAGAAACTTTCTGCTCACGAAAAGAATTTTCATTTTTATTATGTAAGACCTTTTGAGTTGATTCTTTTTGCTACTGATTTCTATGCAATTTCGTGAGACTTTCGTAATGTTTCAGATTTTTTTAAGTATAGAAGTATACGAAGTATACACATTGCTACAGACTGGTGTGCTGTTAACAGATTCTCTTTTTGTTGAGTTGGTTGCTTATTTTGATGAAACTATGGATAGTATCGGAGGGTACTAGCCATGGAAAAGTGAAAATACAGCAACCCAACACCAAAATAAGTAGAATTTAAGTTGCTACAGTACCTAAGGAAGTGGTGATTTGCTTTGTTATGCTAATGATATCACGAGTTTCTGTTTAAGTTTTGTGTTGTGAAGTTTTCAAGTTCTGGGTGAAGTTCTTATGGTCAAAGAGATAAAGAGTGGCAAGAGCACAAGCTTGGGGATTCCCAAGGCACACAAGTTGATTCAAGTATGCTGAAAAATCCTAAGCTTGGGGATGCCCCGGGAAGGCATCCCCTCTTTCGTCTTCAATCCATCGGTAATGTTACTTGGAGCTATATTTTTATTCACCACATGATATGTGTTTTGCTTGGAGCGTCTTGTATCGTAGGAGTCTTTTATTTTTGTTGTGTCACAATCTTCCTTGCTGCACACCTTTTTGAGAGAGAGACATGCACTCATCGTGATTTTGCTAGAATGCTCATTGTGCTTCACTTATATCTTTTGAGCTAGATACTTTTGCTCTTGTGCTTCACTTATATCTTTAGAGCTAGTTGATTTTGCTCTATGTGCTTCATTTATATCTTTTAGAGCACAGCGGTGCATGGCTTGGTAGTTGGCTTATGCTATGAAAGTAGTCCCAAAAGTGGTAGTTATCCAAAGGGTTACGAAAACTTCCATCTTCATGTGCATTGAGTAGAAAGAGAAGCTTGATTCCTCTCAGTTAGTTTTGAGATGTGGTTGTGGTAATATTTAAGTTATGTTAGTATGGTGTTCTGAATCTAGAGATACTTGCGTTGAAGCTAGTGATTCACGTAGCATGCACGTATGGTGAACCGCTATGTGATGAAGTTTGAGCATGATTAGTTTATTGATTGTCATCCTTTGTGTAGCGGTCGGGATCGCGCGATGGTTTATACCTACCAACCCTTCCCCTAGGAGTATGCGCTGAATGCTTTGTTTCAATTACTAACAAAACTTTTGCACCAAGTATATGAGTTCTTCCTGACTAATGTTGAGTCCATGGTTTAGATGCACTTTCACCTTCCACCATCACTATCTTCTTTAGTACCGTGCAACTTTCGCCGGTGCATAAACCTACCATATAGCCTCCCTCAAAACAGCCACCATACGTATCTACTATGGCATTTTCAAAGCCATTCCGAGATATATTGCCATGCAACTACCACCATTACATGTGCCACCACTTATACATTGCCATTGCATGATCATAAGATAGCTAGCATTATGTTTCCATTGATGTCTATGCCATGCTAGATTGTCACGGTACACTACCGAAGGAATTTCATATAGAGTCATCATTGCTCTAAGTTTTGAGTTGTAAGTGTGATGATCATCATTGATGGAGCATTATCCCATGTGAGAAAAAAGAGAGGCCAAAGATACCCACCAAAGAAGAGGCCAAAGAGCCCACCAAAAAATGAGAGAAAAAGAGAGAAGGGACAATGCTACTATCTCCTTTCCACACTTGTGCTTCATATTAAGCACCATGATCTTCATGATTGAGAGTCTCTCGTTTTGTCACCACCATATAGCTAGTGGGGAATTTTCATTATATAACTTGGCTTGTATATTCCTATGATGGGCTTCCTCAAAATTGCCCTCGGTCTTCGTGAGCAAGCAAGTTGGATGCACACCCACTAGTTTTCCTTAAGAGCTTTCACATACTCATAGCTCTAGTGCGTCTCTTGCATGGCAATGCCTAATCATTCACATTGATATCTATTAATAAGCATCTCCATAGCTCATTGATATGCCTAGTCTATGTGACCATCTTCTCCTTTTTTGTCTCACAACCTCCACCACTCCATTCCACCTATAGTGCTATAACCATGGCTCACGCTCATGTATTGCGTGAGAGTTGAAAAAGTTTGAGAAAGTAAAGGTGTGAAAACAATTACTTGGCCAATACCGAGGTTGTGCATGATTTAAATTCATTGTGCAAGGATGATAGAGCATAGCCAAACTATATGATTTTGTAGGGATAACATTCTTTTGGCCTTGTTATTTTGAAAGTTCATGATTACCTTGCTAGTTTGCTTGAAGTATTATTGTCTCCACATTAATAGAAAACTATTGTTTTGAATCTAACGGATATGAACATTCATGTCATGTGAGAGAAGTTACAAAGGACAACTATGCTAGGTAGCATGCAACATCAAAAATTTATTCTTTATCACTTCCCTACTCGAGGACGAGCAGGAGTTAAGCTTGGGGATGCTTGATATCTATAATTTTTTATGGTTCCATGCTATTATCTTGTCAACTTTGGATGTTTTTATGCATGAATATGCTATTTTATATCTTTTTTGGGACTAACCTATTAACTTAGTGCCAATTGCTAGTTTCTGTTTTTTCCATGTTTTTAACCCTTTTTCAGATGGAGTCCAAATGGAATGAAACTATACGATGATTTTTTTGGACCAAAAGAGACCCCCGAAGCTTTGGAAGAAGGCCAGAAGAGCCATGAGGGAGTCACAAGCCCTGACGCCGCGGCCACCCCCAAGGCCGCACCGTGCAGGCTTGTGACCTCCTCGTTGGCCCAACTGACGCAATTCCACCGCCATAAATTCCTATAAGTTCAGAAACCCCCAGAAAGAAACCTAGATCGGGAGTTCCGCTGCCACAAGCCTATGTAGCCACCAAAAACCAATCTGGAGCCCGTTCCGGCACCCTGCCAGAGGGGGAATCCATCTCCGGTGGTCATCTTCATCATCCCGGCGATCTCCATGACGAGGAGGGAGTAGTTCTCCCTCGGGGCTGAGGGTATGTACCAGTAGCTATGTGTTTGATCTCTCTCTCTCGTGTTCTTGAGATGTCTTGATCTCGATGTACCACGGGCTTTGCTACTATAGTTGGATCTTATGATGTTCTTCCCCCTCTCCCTCTTGTAATGAATTGAGTTTCCCCTTTGCAGTTATCTTATCGGATTGAGTCTTTGAGAACACTTGATGTATGTCTGGCATGTGTCTATCTGCTGTGATCAACTTGCGGGTTTGTGACATTGGGAACCTATGCATATGGGTTGGCGCATGTTTGATTCATGTGAGTACTCGATGTATGTTTTGGTGATCAACTTGCGGGTTCGTGACATTGGGAACCTATGCATAGTGGTTGGCACACGTTTTGACTCTCCGGTAGAAACTTTGGGGCACTCTTTGAAGTTCTATGTGTTGGTTGAATAGATGATTCTGAGATTATGTGATGCATATCGTATAATCATGCCCACAGATACTTGAGGTGACAATGGAGTATTGATACGTCTCAAACGTATCTATAATTTTTGATGGTTTCACGCTGTTATCTTTTTAACTTTGGATGTTTCGTTTAACTTTTATATCTTTTGGGACTAACTTATTAATTCAGTGCCAAGCGCCAGTTCTTGTTTTTTCTGTGTTTTTGACTCTTTTCAGATCTGATTTTGGAATGGAGTCCAAACAGAATAAAATCCCCAAAATAAATTTTTCTAGAACGGAAGAAGATCGGGAGGCTTGAGGGCCAAGGCAGTGGGCCCACAGGGGGCCCACAAGCCCTGTTGCCGTGGCCAGGGGGAGGCCGCAGCAACCAAGCTTGTGGTCCCCCTGGCACTCCCCTGCCCGAGGTCTTTGGCCTATAAATTCACTAAAAATCCATAAAAAATCAGGGAATCCATGAAAACTCTTTTCTGCCGCCGCAAGCTTCCGTTTCCGCGAGATCTCATCTCGAGACCCTTCCCAGTGCCCTGCCGGAGGGGACTTTGGAGTTGGAGGGCTTCTTCATCAACATCATCGCCCCTCCAATGACTCGTGAGTAGTTCACTTCAGACCTACGGGCCCGTAGTTAGTAGCTAGATGGCTTCTTCTCTCTCTTGGATCTTCAATACAAAGTTCTCCATGATCTTCATGGAGATCTATCCGATGTAATCCTCTTTGGCGGTGTGTTTGTCGAGATCCGATGAATTGTGGATTTGTGATCATATTATCTATGATATATATTTGAGTCTTTGCTGATTTCGCTTATGCATGATTTGATATCCTTGTAAGTCTCTCCGAGTCTTGGGTTTTGTTTGGCCAACTAGATCTATGATTCTTGCAATGGGAGAAGTGCTTGGTTTTGGGTTCATACCGTGTGCTGACCTTTCCGATGGACAGAAGGGGAAGCAGGGCACGCATCATGTTCTGGCCATCAAGGGTAACAAGATGGGCTTTTATGGTAGACATGAGATTGTCCATCTACATCATGTCATCTTGCTTAAGGCGTTACTCTGTTCTTTTGGACTTAGTACACTAGATGCATGCTAGATAGCGGTCGACGTGTGGAGTAATAGTAGTAGATGCAGAAAGTATCGGTCTACTTGTTTTGGACGTGATGCCTATAGATATAATCATTGCCATAGATAACGTCACGACTTTGCGCGGTTCTATCAATTGCTCGACAGTAATTCGTTCACCCACCGTCTACTTGCTTTCATGAGAGAAGCCACTAGTGAACACTACGGCCCCCGGGTCTATTCACACCTATCGTTTCCACTTTCGCGTTTACTTTGCTTTGTTTCTTTTTTGCTTTCAGTTCTCACTTGGCAAACAATCTATAAGGGATTGACAACCCCTTCATAGCGTTGGGTGCAAGCTCTTTATGTTTGTGCATGTACTTGTGATAATCCTTCACTGGATCGATACCTTGGTTCTCAAAACTGAGGGAAAAACTTACCGCCGCTATGCTACATCACCCTTTCCGCTTCGAGGGAACACCAACGCAAGGCTGCAAGGCCACGGGGGAATCCTTTGCATATTTGCCAATGAAGTCCCTAAAGGCGTAGCCGTAGCACAAGGATTCCTGGTGTCGTTGCTGAGGAGTATCAAGACAAGAATAGTCTCCCATCAGCACGCTTGTTTCTGGCGCCGTTGGATGGTCTTTTGTTGTAGTAGCAAGTATCTAGGTGACATTAGGGTCTTGGTTGATATGTATCTTAAGGTGTTATTCTAGTACGAACTCTATGATGGATCGAACGGAAAGAATACCTTCGTGTTATTTTACTACGGACTCTTGAATAGATCGATCAGAAAGAATAACTTTGTGGTGGTTTCGTACCCCACAGTAATCTCTTCGTTTGTTCCGCGCTATTAGTGACTTTGGAGTGACTCTTTGTTGCATGTTGAGGGCTAGTTATATGATCCAATTATGTTATCTTTGTTGAGAGAACTTCCACTAGTGAAAGTATGAACCCTAGGCCTTGTTTCCACACATTGCAATACCGTTCGTGCTCACTTTTACCATTTGTTACTTTGATGTTATTGTAATTTAAGATTACAAAAACCTTTATCTACCATCCATATTGCACTTGTATCACCATCTCTTCGCCGAACGAGTGCACCTATACAACTTACCATTGTATTAGGTGTGTTGGGGACACAAGAGACTCTTTGTTATTTGGTTGCAGGGTTGCTTGAGAGAGACCATCTTCATCCTACGCCTCCTGCGGAATGATAAACCTTAGGTCACCCACTTGAGGGAAAATTGCTACTGTCCTACAACCCTCTGCACTTGGAGGCCCAAGAACGTCTACAAGGAGAAGGTTGCGTAGTAGACATCAGCCACCAGCCCTGAAAGGCTACATGGGCCTAGTATGAGAGGGAACCAGCCCCTGGGTAGGCTGGTGCGCCACCCACACCCAGCCCAAGGCGCCAAGAGAGGGAAGGGGGGGACCCTAAGTTAGGTGGGCCTTAGGCCACTAGGGGGTGCACCACCCCCTCCTCCACTCTTGGTCTCCGCCCTAGCCTCCCATCTAGGGTTGCCGCACCCCTTGGGGGTGGAACCCTAAGGGGGCGCCAGCCTCCCCTTACCCCTATATATAGTGGGGGGTTTGGCCATTGGAGACACGCAATTTCATCTCTCTCTCGGCACAACCCAACTTGTCCTCTTCCTCGTCTCCGACGGTGCTTGGAGAAGCTCTACCGTGAGACCTCATCGCTCCATCACCACCACGTCGTCGTGCTGCCGGAGCTCTTCCCCAACCTCTCCCTCCTCCTTGCTGAATCAAGGTGCAAGAGACGTCACCGGGCTCCAAGTGTGTTGAACGCGGAGGTGCTGTGGTTCGGCACTAGATTGGAATCACACCACGATCTGAATCGCAATGAGTACGACTCCATCAACCGTGTTCAAGCAACGCTTCCGCTTAGCGATCTTCAAAGGTATGAAGATGCTCTCACCCCTCTCTCGTTGCTGGTCTCTCCATAGGAAGATCTGAATATGGTGTAGGAAAATTTTGAATTTTTGCTATGTTACCCAACAATATACCCAAACATAATTAATTAAGTTGTCTTCCTTGTCCAATTTTAACTAATTTAATTGAGTTTGAAAATAATTAATGATCTCACAATCATAGAAGATGTCCAAGATAGTATATTTATATGTGGAATCTCTCTTCCTTCAATATTCTTTCATGAATTGTTCAAGTGACCAATGCGGTGTTTGCTAAATGTCAATAAATTTTACCACCTATACTTATTATGTCTGAAGTCATTACTCCCCATGGGATAAGTATATGAAGCATATTTAATTTCAGATTTATGATATTCAATTCATTCAACCATTTACTCATAGTATATAAGTGAAGCACGAAATTAAATGACAAAACTACTCCAAAACATATAAGTGAAGATCAATCAGTAGTGAAACAATTAAGTAGCTATGTGAGGACTTTCTATCTCTCTCTTAATAAATATATTCAGATCTGAGTATTTATTTAAACATCAAGCAAAAGGAATATAGCACTCCAAGAGTAGTACACATCATGTGAACGAATAAAAATTTAGGCTCAACATAGGCTAACCGATAATTGACGAAGAGAGATGTGATGCGTAGCATCCCCAAGCTTAGATGCTTGATAGTTCTTGAAATATTTACTTGTGGTGCCTTGGGCTTCCCCAATCTTGAGCTTTTGTATCTTGTTCAATCCTCTCGTATCCCGGTTTCACCTATTCTCAAATTCATCCACACAAAACTTGAAAAGAACTCGTGTGATAGGTTAGTGCATATAATAATAAATCAACTCTTTATGTACTGCCAAGATAAGTTGCATAATAATTTCAAACATCATCTACTGTTTACTATCATTTCCACAACTTATATCTATCAATATAGGCCATGTAAACTATAGGATAATTGGATAACAAAACTATGACAACAATCTGTCCAAACACAACAGTCTGTAGCAATTTATGAAAACAGTATACTTCTGTAACTCAAAAAATTATTACAATTTAGGACGTGCTATAAAATTTATATTACAACACTGTGGAAAAATTTCAAAAACTTTTCACGTACCAGTAAAATATGAAAATTCAAACACTACGGCACCGGTTTCTGTTTTTACACAACGCCCAATAAAGCATGCAATGCAAGCATACTAATGCAATTCTTGGAACTTTTTATTTAAAAACTATATTATAAATAACACCTAACAGGAAAAACAAAAAGGAATGACGCTCCAAGAAAAACTCATATTATGTCAAGAATAAAATATAGCTCCAAGTAAGATATACCGATAATTTTAAACACGAAAGAGGGGATGCCTTCCGAGGCATCCCCAAGCTTAGGCTCTTGAGTTTTCCTTGGATATTACCTTGGGGGTGCCTTGAACATCCCCAATCTTGGTTCCTGTCACTCCTTATGCTCCTCATATCGGTGTCTCACCCAAAACTTGAAAACTTCAATCACACAAAACTTAATGGAACATCGTGAAATGGGTTAGTATAGTAAATAATGATCATTCACTTAGGTACTGTCAAGAAAAGATTCATAATTGTCCCCCCATGATACATACTATATTCTACTACTCCCATAATTTATATCACTGAATATAAGCTATGGGAACCCTAAAACAAGCAAACTATGCATGCAAAACAGAATCTGTCAAAAACAGAACATTGTGTGAAGATGTGTAGTGTAACCATACTTCTGTGTATCTAAAAATTCTGAAAAATTAAGAAAATATAGAAATTTGTACATCAATCATGTGTAAAATTTTAAGATCAAAAGCACGTTCCAGTTAATTTACAAAATTCCAGTACTGAGAGCAAACTTTCTGTTTTTGCACAGAATCAAGTAATCTATAATCCACACTACGCCAAAGGTTTTACTTGGCACTTTATTGAAATAAAAAAACATAAAACATGATTACTACAGTAGCTTAATCATGTGAACACCAAAAAACAGAAAGTAAAAGTGTTGGGTTGTCTCCCAACAAGCGCTTTTTTTAAAGCCTTTTAGCTAGGCATGATGATTTCAATGGTGCTCACATAGGAATAATAATTATAACATGCAAAAGAGCATGATGAATGTCATGACAAACACATTTAACTATAACCCACTTACTATGCATAGCGATTTTGTGAACAAACAATTTATGGTGGCAAGAATCAACTATCACAGGAAGGCAAAACAAGCAAAACTTCAAAACTTTGAACACATAGAGAGGTAACTTGATATTATTGCAATTCCTACAAGCATATGTTCCTCCCTCATAATAATTTTCAGTAGCATCATGAAGGAATTTCACAATATAACCAGCACATAAAGCATTTTGTTCATGATCTACAAGCATAGAAATTTTACTAATCTCCACACAAGAAACTTTCTTCTCATGACTAATAGTGGGAGTATCATAAAAGAATTGAATACTACAAATTGGTTCCACATTAAAAGAGAAATATTAAGTAAAAGGATATTCGTAATTATGACAAGTATCATAATAGTAATCATCACTCATTTTCACCTCATGTGTATCGTCACAATAGTCATCATAAGTAGGTGGCATGCAATCATTATAACAATTTTGATCATTCAAAGTAGGGGGAATAAAAAGATCATCTTCATTAAGCATAGCATCCCCAAGCTTGGGAAAAACATTAATTGCAGTAAATAAATTCTCAAACATGTCATTTTCATCAAACATAGTATCCCCAAGCTTGTGGATTTGTATATCATAAACATAATCACTCTCATCATTAAGAGTATGAATAGCACCAATAGTATAGCAATTGTTATCATTATCCTCCAAGTTGGTGCCATAAATATTTTCAAGATTATAAGAAGTATTATTATCTTCCCAATTATAATTATCACAACGAGCAATAGGCATAACAAAATCATCCTCAAGTGTATCATCTTCCACAACTATTTTTGATTCATTCTCATGAAGCCTACCAATAATGGGAGCAACATTATTTGGGAGAGATACCTCTTTACCTTTACTTTTCCTTATTTTCTTATTCTTAACCACATTATGTGTGGGTTTATTTGATTCCTCCAAGCTTATTTTTGAAGAGGTTGGTTGAATAAAAAGCTCCTCCTTGTTACGTGATTCATCATAAGAAAAAATAGGAGGATATTGGGAAACCTCTTCCCCTTTATTAGTATTATCTTCATAATCTATTATTTTTCTAGTCTTTAAGTAATTGGTAACATAAGGATTCTCAATGCAATTTACCACGCAATACATATATATTTCATTTAGATCAAAATCAATCATTTTTCATGAGAACCCAAGCTGGAACATCCTTAGTTTTATGTTTCATTTCTTCATACCCCATAAATAGACTATGTTCATTATGATGCTCAAGGGTAATGAGGTTATCACAATTTTTGTACACAACTCGATCATGAAATAATCCACATTGGAAATCAAAATTACCACTTTCATTGCAAAGTTCACAAGGACGGTGAGAAATATTAAGTCTTTCAGCACAAATATATAGCATCTCTATCAGACCTTGTGTTTGACTCTCCTAACTAAATTAATTTATCTCAAAAATTAGGACCAATTAATTTTTTTGTGAATGCTTGTGATGCTTTATGTGATTGTTGCGTGCTTGCTTGTCGCTTGTACTTGAATCAATGTTCCTTCTACTCTCCAAACTCACCTCCTTTACCGAAAACCTTGCCTAATGACCATGCCATGTGTTTAGGACCAAAAACTATTTTTACGAAACATTACTTTGACCAAAAAGCATTCCCTTGATTTAAGCTTTCAAAACCCCTCAGTTGGGATTTGTACTACAAGTCCTCAAATTAGGGAGGTTATTTTGCATCAAGTATTTTATTTAAATCCCGTTATCAAAATGTCTTCCAAAAACCAGTATATTATTATTTAAAAAATATTATTTTTCTATTTTATTTAAATACCTTTTTCTGATGCTAGAAATGGTCCATTATGAAGGAAAGTTATTTTTGTTGCTTTCAAAATATTTGAGAAAATTTAGAGAAACACAGTCGACATATATATTATATAGGAGTTTCAACTCATGGTCATGTTCAAAATATTGGGCAAAACCCTTCAAAACCATTCCTACCTATTTCAAGCTTTTGTAATATTTCTATAAGAAATGTTCTCAATAAATTCGTATAAAATTGTAGCATGTCACATATGATCTATGTGATGATCTTGCCAAGTTTCATCTCAATCCAAGTTGAGTTGATTCACTTAATTATTCTAAAACCTTATCTGTCCAGATCCAAATTTGAGCAACTCTACATTGCATGGATGAACTCTGCCAAGTGTCTCCAATTGTGCTCAAATTTGGTGGACATGTTGTGATACTCCAATAATGCATCCACACCAAGTGGTCCATCAAGGAGAATAGATGAACTTGTCCCAAAACCCTCAAAACCTTCTTTGTTGATTTCTGACCTTGGGAAACTTTACATTATAAAGCTTCTCTAATTGATCCCAAATTTTTGCGCATGTTTTAATGCTCAAATAATGCCCCCACACCAAGTTGTGGATTTGTGGGAATTAATTTGCATGGTTTCATAAGCAGAAAGGCATTTCTTCCCATTTCATGGGTTTTTCAAGTCTACATTGGAAACCTTCTCCACCAACTCCAAAATTTGGTGTCAAGCTTATTTTCATCTATTATGTGATCCTGTTAAGTTTCATATCAACTGGAATCCATCTGGGATCCCTAACATCCATCAAACACCTTGTGTGCATTTACAAAAGTTACTGCTTTGGCCCCTTCCACTATTTCCCTTGAGCTTAAATTTGTACCACATCTCTCTATAGTTACCCTTCACCTCCAGTAACCTTGCCATGGCCACTGGTCAATTATTGGAGGGTGACTCCATGTAGTTACCTCTCATTTTAACCTTGGCAACACCATTTTTACCCCTCTTGCTATACCTCTGCTTAAGCTAATGCCCCCACATCCTTCGAGAGCAACTCTGTTATGCCACTGCATCATTTCTAATCGAAATGTAGCATGTTCATATGGGAAAAATGAGCAGCACATCTGAAACTTGATTTTTGGCAGAATTGTAGCCTTGCACTACAACTACTAGCTAAACTCATCCCCCTGAGCTGAAACTTTGCAGACCAGTCGTCCTTCCATGCCTAAGTCTACTAGACATGGTATCACCCCATTATCTGTGCAGTTAGTGCCCACATTGTTAGCCTTAAGTTTGGTGCTGCAAACTAAAATGCAGTCAAAACCTACTCAAATCAGCCCCATATGCAACCAAATTCCAGAGTCATCGTTTTGCATGCATGCCTTGCACTAGGGATATCTTTGACTGGTCATAAGGGTCGTGTAGACGCAGGTGGCCGTGGTGACCACCTCCCTGGCATGCAGAAACGGTGCTCTCCACCTTGGCCTCTTGCTGCAGCTCGGGTCCATCAACGCCCTCGTGACACAGCACGCCGTTGGGCCTCCTTTGACCAGTCCCCCCTCCCCAACGCCAGCTTGCCTCCAAACTCCCCCTGGCACGCGTGCTCTCCCATGCCCAGAGCATCCAAAGCACTCTCGAGCTCGCCCCATCTCTCCCCTTGCCTTACTCCTTCCCCCGAGCCTCTGCTGCCTCCTACATATCTCCCTCTCTCCTTGGAACACCACGGAGCTCCCATGCACCCTCTCCTTCTCTGCATTCACAGCAATGGCCAAAACCATGCCACCAGCCTCGGTGAAAAACATGCGCCTTCCGGGGACCTTCCCTATCTTTGAGCGTCTCTGGCGCACTCTGGCCTCTCCAGGGTCCTCTCCGCTCTCCCTCTTCCCCCTCCAGGTGGTTGGAATGCTGCTCCCACGGCCACCGCCGCCATGCTTTGCCTCGGACACAAGTGCACCTCCTCTCGGCCTCCCCAGCGCACATCCTCTGCCGGAGGTGGCCGAAGCCACCGGAGCGGGCGCAAGCACCGGCTCGGTCGGCCACCCCTATCTCCCGTGCGCGCGAGCAGGAGGTTGGAGAAGGACCTCACCTGCAGGCCCCCTGTCAACGAAATGGCGGTCGAACCCAGCCAATAAGTGGAGGCACCCCGCCGGACGCCGCCTCCGCGCCCGTGAGAAAATACGCCTTCGGTGTGGCTGTCCCTTGGCCAGCCCGTGCCACTGGGCCAGCCCAGGAGTTATCTTGCGGTCGTGCGCACTATAAGCCCCTGGTATTAACCCCTTTTCATTACTTTTCTTTTATGAGAAACTTCAAAAATCCAATGGAAATTCATTTGAGCCCCAAATTTGGTGATACAAATTTCTACACGTTCCAAAATCAAGACCTATCCATATATGTGCATTGTACATTTTTCAAAAAGACTTTTGTGTGGGGTTAATATTCAAATGCCCATTTGAATATTTTAAAGACCACCTTTCAAAAATCCTTGAGGATTGAAATCAACTCCAAATGTTGTGATTCCAATTTCCAGAGTCTCCTAATACCTTGCACTATTTGTGAAGCCTTAGTCAACATTTTAATCTGGCATGTCTCTGTTGCATTAAATAAATAGCTCCTTTTGCTATTTATCCAATGTTAGAAAATCCCTAGAATATTCATACCAGCTCCAAATCTAGTGAAACAACTTCCTAAATGTTTCTAAAATCATTCTCTGTCAAATGAGTGCCTCCACTCATTTTAGCATAACAGTTTCTGTAGGCTTCATAATGGATCACCTATTCCTCCTTTCATCCATTCAAAAATCCCAGATGGACCAAATCTCCTATAGCAATATTCAGGTATTTTTCATATGACGAGAGAGGTCCAAGAAAAATAAAACTCCTACTTATGTAACACTTTTGTTTTTGCCTGCTTTATGGCTTACTGTGTTTGTTTCTGATGATAGTTGACGGAGTAGACGGAGTACTCGGAGTTGGACCGGAAGACCTCGACGACCCCGAGGACTTATGTGAGCAAGGCAAGCAACCCTTTGACCATGTCTCAGAAAATGTTTTATGCATAACATGTTGATTGTTTTATTCCGATGCATATAGTTAAGATTAATTGGTACACCGTGACATGCTGTTTCCCATAGCTTCCGTGGAGCACTTGCATTGAGCATGACCCTACCACCTATGAGGGTCACGGTGAAAAGATGTTGACAAGTAGACAATAATGCTACACATAGAATGAGTATATGCATGATGATGGAAAAGCAAAGATGATATCAAAGGTTTTACAAAAATCCCGTCGGGTGCCACTAATGCCAGAGGGTGACAGTGTTGAGCTCGAGGACCACTTGAGAAAGAAGTGTTGTACCGGAAAGGTTTTGTGTGAGTGGTTTCAGAAATGGGATTAGATTTATGATGTGTCGACCGTCCCAACCTTACATGTGCGACCACGATAACCCTTTATGGGACGGTGCTTTGTTGATTACTTTGGTCGGTGCTAGCAAAGAGCCCACATTACTAGTGGAGGGAGTGATAAAATCATGATCCAAATCACAGCCCGTCCGGCGATCTCATCATGATCCGTCCCGCGATAAAATCATGATCCATCTCGAACTAGTGCCGAACGGACGGCACCACCGCGTCCAACGCATGTGCAGCTCGATGACGATCCCCACCTTCTTGATCCAGCAAGAGGGGCGGAGCGGTAGATGATTTCTCCAGCACGGCGGCATGGTGGTGGTGGTGGTGACCTAATCCAGCAGGGCTTCGGCTAAGCACCGCCGAACTAGACTAGAGGAGAAACAGATCTAGAGAGAAGTAAAGGGAGCACGTGGCAATTAGGGTTAGCCCTCACCTCTAAAACCTCTAGTATATATAGGAGGGAGGGAGGGGAGGAGGCAGCCTCAAACCCTCAAGGTTTGGCCGAAATTGGAGGTGGAGGAGTCCTACTCCAATCCTACTAGGAGTAGGATCCCTCCTCTCCACTTGGAAACCCTTTCCACCTTTTCCACCTTTGGGTTTCTTTCCTTCCCACCTCCAATCCGCCTTATGCTTTAGCCGAGGTTTCGGCCAGCCCACTAAGGTCTGGTCCACGTCCTTCCACAGCACATGAGACCCTTTGGGGTGGGTGGGCCCACCTGGTGGACCTCCGGAACCGATTCGTCACTCCTCGTACACTACCAGAAATGGACGGAGCTTTTCCGGAGTTCAAAACCCACTTTCCTATATATCAATATTTTCCTTCGGACCATTCTGGAGCTCCTTGTGATGTCCGGGATCTCATCCGGGACTACGAACAACTTTCGGTTATCAAACATGCATAACTTAATAATACCGAAACGCCACCTAACCTTAAGTGTGAAACCCTATGGATTCGAGAACTATCAGACATGACATGAGACACTCCCCGGTCAATAACTAATAGCTGGACCTGGATGTCCATATTGTCTCCTACATATTCTACAGAGATATCTATCGGTTGAACCTCTATGTCAAGGATTCAGTTAATCCCGTATGTTGTTCCCTTTGTCCTTTAGTATGTTACTTGCCTGAGATTCGATCGTCGGTATCTCCATACCTAGTTCAATCTAACTCCTTAGTCACATTGCTTGGAAGGCTTGTTGTGATGTTGTATTATCGAGTGGGCCCCAAGATACCTCTCCGTCACACGAATTGACAAATCCCAGTCTTGATCCATGCCAACCCAACAAACACCATTGGAGATACCTGTAGAGCACCTTTATAGTCACCCAGTAACGTTGCGACGTTTGATACACACAAGGTATTCCTCCGGTGTCCGGGAGGTGCATGATCTCATGGTCATAGGAACAGATACATGGACATGCGGAAAACAGTAGCAATAAACTGACACGATCATATGCTATGTTTATATTTTGGGTCTTGTCCATCACATCATTCCCCTAATGATGTGATCCCGTTATCAAGTGAAAACACTTTCCTATGGCCAGGAAACCTTGACCATCTTTGATCAATGAGATAGTCAACTAGAGGCTCACCAGGGACCGTGTGTTGTCTATGTATCCACACGTGTATTTGAGTTTCCAATCAATACAATTCTAGCATGGATAATAAACGTTTATCATGAACAAGGAAATATAATAATAACCAATTTATTATTGCCTCTAGGGCATATTTCCAACAGTTTACCACTTGCACTAGAGTCAGTAATCTAGTTCACATCACTGTGTGATTGTAATGAATCTAACACCCATACAATTATGTGGTTTGATCATGTCTTCCTTGTGAGAGAGGTTTTTAGTCAACGGATCTGAACCTTTCAGATCTGTGTGTGCTTTACAAATCTCTATGTTACCCTATAGATGCTGCTACTACGTGCCATTTGGAACTATTCCACATGACTGCTCCACTATACAAATCCGGTTCACTACTCAGAGTCATCCGGATTAGTGTCAAAGCTTGCATCGACGTAACTCTTTACGACGATCTCTTCAATCACCTCCATAATCGATAAAATTCCTTAGTCCACTAGTTACTAAGGATAACTTCTGACCATTGTCCAGTAATCCATTCCTGGATCACTTCTGTACCCCTTGACAGATTCATGGCAAGGCACACATCAGGTGCGGTACACATCATAGCATACTATAGAGCCTATGGATAATGCATAGGGGATGACCTTTGTCCTTTCCCTTTCTTCTGGCGTGGTCGAGCTTTAAGTCTTAATCAAATTGACACCATACAACACGGCCAAGAAATCCTTCTTTGTTGATCTATTTTGAACTCCTTCAAAAACTTGTCAAGGCATGCATTTCGTTGAAAGTTCTATTAAGCGCTTTGATCTATCTTCATAGATCTTGATGCTCAATGTTCAAGTAGCTTAATCGAGGCTTTCCTTTGAAAAACTCCTTTCAAACAACCCTTTATGCTTTCCAGAAATTCTACATTATTTTTGATCAACAATATGTCAACCACATATACTCATCAGAAATTCTATAGTGCTCCCACTCACTTCTTTGGAAATACAAGCTTCTCACAAACCTTGTATAAACCCAAAACTTTGATCATCTCATCAAAGCGTATATTCCGACTCCGAGATGCTTGCTCCAGTCCATAAAAGGATTGTTGGAGTTTGCATACATGTTAGAATCCTTAGGATTGACAAAACCTTCTGGTTGAATCACATACAATCTTTCCTCAAGGAAACCGTCGAGGAAACAATGTTTTGACATCCTATCTACAAGATTTCATAAATAGTGCAGCAACTGCTAACATAATTCCAACAGACTTTTAGCATCGCTATGAGTGAGGAAGTCTCATCATAGTCAACTCTTTGATCTTGTCGGGAACATCTTTGTGACAGGTCGAGCTTTTTTAATGGTGACTTTTCACCATCATCGTGTGTCTTCCTTTTAAAGATCCATCTGTACTTAATAGTCTTACGACCATCAAGTAGTTCTTCTAAAGTCTACACTTTGTTTTCATACATGGATCCTCTCACGGATTTCATGGCCTCTAGCCATTTGCTGGAATCGGAGGCCATTTGCCGGAATCCGGTACCACCATCGCTTCTCCATAGCTCGTAGGTTCATTGTTGTCCAACAACATGACCTCCAAGACAGGGTTACCGTACCACTCTATAGCAGTACGTGACCTTGTCGACCTATGAGGTTTGTAGTAACTTGATCCGAAGTTTCATGATCACTATCATTAGCTTCCACTTCAATTGGTGTAGGCGCCACATAAACAAATTCCTGCGATGTGCTACACACTGGTAGAAGTGACGGTTCAATAACCTCATCAAGTTTCCACCATCCTCCGACCTAATTCTTTTGAGAGAAACTTTTCCTCAAGAAAGGACCCGCTTCTAGAAACAAACACTTTGCTTCCGGATCTGAGATAGGAGGTATACCCAACTATTTTGGGTGTCCTATGAAGATGCATTTATCCGCTTTGGGTTCGAGCTTATCCGCGTGAAACTTTTTCACATAAGCGTCGCAGCCCCAAACTTTTAAGAAACGACAGCTTAGGTTTCTCCAAACAATAGTTCATACGGTGTCATCTCAACGGAATTACGTGGTGCCCTATTTAAAGTGAACATGGTTGTCTCTAATGCCTAACCCAAAATTAATAGTGGTAATTTGATCAGAAACATCATAGTATCTACCATATCAAATAGGGCGTGGTTACGACATTCGGGCACACCATCGCTATAGTGTTCCAGGTGGCATTAGTATTGAAGCAATTTCCACAATATATTAATTGTGTACCAAACTGGCAACTCAGATATTCATCTCTATGTCGTAGACATTTTATCCTCTTGTCATGATGATTTTCTACTTCACTCTGAAATCACTTGAACCTTTCAATAATTCAGACATGTGTTTCATCAAGTAAATATACTAGTATCTACTCAAATCATCTGTGAAGTAAGAACATAATGATATCCACTGCGTGCCTCAGCGCTCATTGGACTACACGCATCAAAATGTATTACTTCCAACAAGTTACTTTCTTGTTCCATCTCACTTGAAAACGAGGCCTTCAGTCATCTTGCCCATGTGGTATGATCTGCATGTCTCATGTGATCCAAAATCAAGTGAGTCCAAACGACCATCTGCATGGAGTTTCTTCATGCGTTTATACCAATAGGCATAGTTCGCATGTCTCAAACGTTTCAAAAACGAGTGAGTCCAAAGATCCATCAACATGGAGCTTCTTCATGCGTTTTATACCAATATGACTCAAGCGGCGGTGCCACAAGTAAGTGGTACTATTATTACTACTTTGTATCTTTTGGCATCAATATTATGAACATGTGTATCACTACGATCGAGATTCAATAAACCATTCATTTTAGGTGCATCACCATTGAAGGTATTATTAAAATAAACAGAGTAACCATTATTCTCTTTAAATGAATAATCGTATTGCGATCAACATAATCTAATCATGTCTATGCTCAATGCAAACACCAAATAACAATTATTTAGGTTTAACACTAATCCCGATGGTAGAGGGAGCGTGCGAGGTTGATCACATCAACCTTGGAATTACTTCCAACACACATTGTCACCTCACCCTTGCTAGTATCCGTTTAATATGTAGTTATAATTTTGAGTTACTAACACTTACCAACTGAACCGGTATCTAATACCCTGGTCCTACTAGGAGTACTAGTAAGGTACACATCAATATCACATATATCCAATATACTTTTGTCGACTTTGCCAACCTTCTCATCTACCAAGTATCTAGGGTAGTTCCGCTTAAGTGACCGTTCCTCTTACAATAGAAGCACTTAGTCTCGGGTTTGGGTCAACCTTGTGTTTCTTCACTAGAGCAGCAACTGGTTTGTCGTTTCATGAAGTATACCTTCTTGCCCTTGCCCTTCTTGAAACTAGTGGTTTTACTAGCCATCAACAATTGATGCTCCTACTTGATTTCTACTTTCGCGGTGTCAAACATCACGAATAGCTCAAGTATCATCATATATATCCTTGATATGTTATAGTTCATCACGAAGCTCTAGTAGCTTGGTGGCAGTGACTTTGGAGAATCATCACTATCTCATCTGGAAGATCAACTCCCACTCAATTCAAGCGATTGTAGTGCTAAGACAATCTGAGCACATGCTCAATGGTTGAGCTTTTCTCCCTTACTTTGTAGACAAAGAATCTTGTCGGAGGTCTCATACCTCTTGATGAGGGTATGTGCCTGAAATCCCAATTTCAGCTCTTGGAACATCTTATATGTTCTGTGACATTCAAAACGTCTTCGGCGCCTCAATTCTAAGCCGTTTAAGCATTATGCACTGAACTATCATGTAGTCATCAAAAGTGTGTATGTCAGATGTTCACAACATCTACAGACGACGCTCAGGGTTCAGTACACCGAGCGGTGCATTAAGGACATAAGCCTTCTGCGCAACAATGAGGATAATCCTCGGTTTACGGACCCAATCCGCATAATTGCTACTATCATCTTTCAACTAAGTTTTCTCTAGGAACATATCAAAAACAGTAGATCTAGAGCGCAAGCTACAACATAATTTGCAAATACCTTTTGACTATGTTCATGATAATGAGTTATATTAATCATATTACTTAAGAACTCCCACTCAAATTGACATCCTTCTAGTCATTCGAGTGTCGCATGATCCAAATTCAGTAACTCAAGTCCGATCATCACGTGAGTTGAGTTTAGCTTCAACGGTGAACATCTCCATGTTGATCATATCAACTATATGATTCATGCCCGACCTTTTGGTCCCTTGTGTTCTCAGGCCATGTATGTACATGCTAGGCTTTTGAAGTTTAACCCGAGTGTTCCACGTGTGCAACTATTTTGCACCCGTTGTATGTGAACGTCGAGTCTATCACACCCGATCATCACGTGGTGTCTCGAAACGACAAACTACCGCAACGGTGCACTGTCGGGGAGAACACAATTTTATCTTAAAATTCTAGTGAGGGATCACCTTATAATGCTACCATCGTCCTAAGCAAAATAAGGTGCATAAAAGGATTAACATCACATGCAAATCAAAAGTGACATGATATGGCCATGAACTTGTGCTTCTTGATCTCCATCACCAAAGCACCGACATGATCTCCATCGTCACCGGCGCCACACCATGATCTCCATCAGCATGATCTCCATCATTGTTCTGCTGTCGAGGTTGTCGCGCTAACTATGTTGTTACTACTAAAGCTACTACTAGCGATAAAGCAAAGCATCACCAATCGCAAAATAACAAAAGACAACCCTATGGCTCCTGCCGGTTGCCGTAGCATCGACGTGCAACTCGATATATAACTATTACAACATGATCATCTCATACATCCAATATATCATATCATGCCTTTGTCCATATCACATCACATGCATACCATGCAAAAACAAGTTAGACGCCCTCTAATTTGTTGTTGCATGTTTTATGTGGCTGCTATGGGTATCTAGTATGATCGCATCTTACTTACGCAAAGCCACAACGGTGATATGCAAATTGCTATTTAACCTTCTCCAAGGACCGCCTCGGTCAAATCCGATTCAACTAAAGTTCAAGAAACAGACACCTGCCAGTCATCTTTATGAAACAAGTTGCATGTGAGTCGATGAAACCGCTCTCTCGTAAGCGTACCAGTAAAGTTGGTCTAGGACGCTTCAATCCAACAATACCGCCGAATGAAGAAAAGACTAAGGAGGGCATCAAATTGAATATCAACGCCCACAAACTCTTTTGTGTTCTACTCGAGATATCATCTACGCATGAACCTAGATCATGATGCCACTGTTGGGTAACGTCGCATGGGAAACAAAAAATTTCCTACGCACACGCAGTACCTATCCATGGTGATGATCATCTACGAGAGGGGAGAGTGAATCTACATACCATTGTAGATCGCTAAGCGTAAGCGTATATAACGCGGTTGATGTAGTGGAACATATTCACGATCTAAATCGCAGCCCGTCCCGCGATCTCATCACGATCCCTCCCGCGATCCCATCACGATCCATCTCGATCTAGTGCCGAATGGACGGCACCTCCGCGTTCAGCACACGTGCATCTCGATGACGATCCCCGCCTTCTTGACCTAGCAAGAGGGGCGGAGATAAAGATGAGTTCTCCAGCACGGCGGCGTGGTGGTGGTGGTGAACTAATCCAACAGGGCTTCGCCTAAGCACCGCCGAACTAGACTAGAACAGAAACAGATCTAGAGAGAAGTAGAGTGAGCACGTGGCAATTAGGGTTAGACCTCACCTCTAAACCCTCTAGTATATATAGGAGGGAGGGAGGGGAGGAGGAAAACTCAAACCCTCATGGTTTGGCCGAAATTGGAGGTGGAGGAGTCCTACTCCAATCCTACTAGGAGTAGGATTCCTCCTCTCCACTTGGAAACCCTTTCCACCATTTCCACCTTTGGGTTTCTTTCCTTCCCACCTCCAATCCGCCTTGGGCTTTAGTGGAGGCTTCGGCTGGACCACTAATGGCTGGTACACGTCCTTCAACAGCCCATGAGACCCTTTGGGGTGGGTGATCCCACCTGGTGGACCCCCGGAACCCATTCATCGCTCCCGGTACACTACCAGAAATGGCCGAAACTTTTCATGAGTTCAAAACCCACTTTCCTATATATCAATATTTACCTCCGGACATGTCCGGATCTCCTCGTGATGTACGGGGTCTCATCTGGGACTGTGAACAACTTTCGGTTACCAAACACACATAACTCAATAATATCGAAACGTCACTGAACGTTAAGTGTGCAAACACTGCGGGTTCGAAAATTATGCAGACATGACCTGAGACACTCCCTGGTCAATAACCAATAACGGGACCTGGATGTCCATATTGGCTGCTACATATTCTACGAAGATCTCTATCGGTTGAACCTCTATGTCAAGGATTTGGTTAATCATGTATGTTGTCCCCTTTGTCCTTCGGTATGTTCCTTGCCCGAGATTCGATCGTCGGTATCTCCATACCTAGTTCAATCTTGTTACCAGCAAGTCTCTTTACTCGTTCGGTAATACAAGATCCCCTAACTAAGTCCTTAGTCACATTGCTTGCAAGGCTTGTTGTGATGTTGTATTACCGAGTGGGCCCCGAGATACCTCTCCGCTACACGGAGTGACAAATCCCAGTCTTGATCCATGCCAACCCAACATACACCTTTGGAGATACATGTAGAACACCTTTATAGTCACCCAGTAATATTGCGACGTTTGATACACACAAGGGATTCCTCCGGTGTCCGGGAGTTGCACTATCTCATGGTCATAGGAACAGATACATTGACATGGAGAAAACAGTAGCAATAAACTTACATGATCATATGCTACATTTATAGTTTGGATCTTGACCATCACATCATTCTCCTAATGATGTGATCCCATTATCAAGTGGCAACACTTGCCTATGGCCAGGAAACCTTGACCATCTTTGATCAACGAGCTAGTCAACTAGAGGATCACTAGGGACAGTGTGTTGTCTACGTATCCACACCTGTATTTGAGTTTCAAACAATACAATTCTAGAATGGATAATAAACGATTATCATGAACAAGGAAATATAATAATAACCAAATTATTACATGTGCGACCACGATACCCCTTTATGGAATGGGGCTTTGTTGATTACTTTGGTCGGTGCTAGCAAAGAGCCAGCATTACTAGTGGCGGGAGTGATATGTGGTCACTCTCGTGACAGGGTCGTACCAGGTAGGTCGACTATGCCATTTTTACATCTTCCGGCACACCATTGGTCCCCGCATGGATGATATGGTCTAGAGTTGGTTCTCTTAAGACGTACATCTTGTGGGTTGGGTACCAATCGAGTGGACTCTTTGTCTAGTGTCGTCAGGGGAAAGGCAATGATCGGGTACTTACCTCGTGTATGTTATATACCGTGAGTCGTGGATGACACGGAAGTTTCCCGGATCTCGTGGGTACATCGTATAACCTGTGCAGTGTGTAGAACTATTCGAATAGATGTGTCCACGGTCAAGGACAGTTGTGTAATCCTGCTTAAAGTACGTCCAGTCGTTTCCGCATAAACCAAGTGTGTGTGTGTGTGTGTGTGTGTGTGTGTGTGTGTGTGTGTGGTTGAGAAAGATGATATGTCAAGTTCGATGACTTGACATATAGGGTGAACCCGAGGTGTTCAACCCTCAGCAGATATGTTGATGTCTGCAACCTGTTATGTGATTACCATCTAGCTTATGATGCATATCGATACAAGTGATTGACCATGCTTATTCTTCAGTAAAACTTGCTTTCCGCAAAGCTTGCATTCTTATGCTAGTTCATGTTCTTTATTACCATGTTCCGCATCATGGGCTGTTTGCGAGTACATTCAAAGTACACATTGTCTTGCCCCTAGTTATTCCATTGACCAGGTATGAGAGAACAGGAAATGGTGAAGAGTAACTTGGTGATGTTCCTGCGAGCTAGGATGCTTCCCAGTCAGAATGCGTGTAGGTTAAAGCTGATGGCATGGGTTCACGCTTTCGACCAATATCTACGCTATTGGTCAAGTTTTGTGTGCTGGCCTTCAAGGCCCTATATATCTAAGACTTGACCTCAATGGTCATTTATTGTATCAAACGATATGTATGGATGTAAGACTCTTATTATTCTGTTTTTGCCTGTTCTGTGAGCATTGATCTCTGGGATCACTCAGCATATTCATTCGGCGATCTCGACTTGTAAGTCGGGGTCCCCACAGAGCTGGTATCGGAGCCATCCTGAGTGTAGGAAGCCCTTAGTTAGCACAGACGTTAGTTAGGACAAAACTGATTTCCACACCCTTCAAAAATACTCACAAGCCTGTATCTTTCTCACCTCTCCTAAATGTTCAAAAGAAGCAATGTTTTGCCTTAGTACTTCCACTCTTATTCTCTTGACACTCCTCATCTGCTTCTTCAAAACTTGTAAATAGCCGCTAGCAACCTTATGCTTGACCATGGGATTACTAAAATCCTCGTGGGTAACTCAGAGGGAAGCAATCTTTCCAAGCGACCACCCATGTACTTGAAGGACAAGGATGGCAATGCTACGGCCAGGCGACACAAACAGAAGTACCTCCATGAGGAACAAGGACATCGAGGCCCAGAAGATGGCGACACCCTCGACACTGTTTCGGAGTGATGCCACCTTCACCTACGATAATAAGGACATAATATGTGCAAGACCATGATCTGCATCGCTAATAGAGTGACCCTGTCAACATCAAGGTTGTGTCAACCACCACCGGTGGATGAGAACCTCTCCATTTGCTCGGCCTCACTTTAGTGAGCAGGAAAATGGTTCTCTTCATCCCCCGCTCTAGATGTCGAGATTGTGATCAATGTGACTAACATGTCGAAACTCTATCATGCCTTGCTAACGTCGTTGCATAAAAGATGTCCACTTGGAACTCTCGACGGCTTGGAAGGCAAGAAGACAATGGCAAGACTATAAATACAATAGAAGACCTTGTCAACTATAGCCATGAGGAACCACCCTCATCGGCAGCTTACCAGGCGAGAATTCATCAAGAATTCTTTTCAGCTGAACCGGAGTCGTTCCGGCAAACAACAACAAGACACATGGCAACACCATGAGAGGACCCAGAAGAGTGAGAGGACCCTATTCGAAGCACGAAGCAAGCATGACCATTGAGTCCAAGAACCCCTAGGGTAGGACGAGTCGTGAATCCCCTATACGAAGTCGAGTCTGTGAAATGGTTCGGATGGAACCATGTTGTGTGTTGCTTGTTTTTGTTTGTTTGTGCTTTGATATAAGTCACGCTTTTGCTCTAGGCAACAAACACGAGGTTATATCACCTGCCTCATCTTGATATTTGAGTTGACTTTTCAACACGTATTTGATTGCACTTGCACTATACCACCTTCTTCAGCACTCCCCTCTATGCTACTTTCCCTCTCTCCCACCTTCCTCGACAATGGGAGACCAGCAAGACAAGATGCACCAAAGATCCACTTCGATGAGCAACTGATACTGAAGACTCCGACTCCAGCATATTCCACCGGGCACAACCCATAGAATTATGTTTCTCCCTCAAGATTGGAAGACTCTCGCTAGACCAACCTAAACCCTCCACAAGCTTCCCAACTCAAAATTTCTGGTCACGTGTCTAATACACGGGTTTGCCAAAACACCCATTGAGCCCCGATAAACCCCTGCTTAGCACTGGATTCTTTATGGAACAAGTAATTATGGTGAACAAGTATCCTTCAATCTTAAGCTAGCATGATAACCCTGATTCTATAGGAAGGATCGTCCTCGGAGATATGAAATATAGTTAATGAGTTGTTCTGATGATGATAGGTGACTCGCGGATATAGCTAGACTATCTTGGTGGATCGTAAGACCCTATGATGGTAGTTAAACTTGGTGGAACAAGTTGATAAGTAGCATAACCTACATTTTCATGGAGTAAGTTTGGATTTAGTTGATTATGAGCACGAGCAATAATACTTGGTGGTATAATTGACTTTATCAAGTAGTTGACATGGTTTGATGATTTTACCATAAAGACTTGGAGTAATGAGTAAAAGTTCTTACTTGACTTGATTTTTGCATTTAAATAGGTAATCTCAATAGAGTATCAATGATGATAGAGACCACATCGTTCGGAGTAAATCAGATTTAGTCCGACGATATTGATCATGATACCATGTTTCTCAGTGAATAACAAGTAGTAGTAATTGGAGTTGTGGAATTAAATTATGAACCTATATAATCTTGGCCTTGGACATTAGTTGGCCATGATGTTGGAGGTTGGTGGATACATTCTGGCGTAGTCCTTGCGACATTATCTGGATTATGAGGACTCTAGGTGATCATATAGAACCCCACCAATATTGGATTTGTAGAGTGATGGGTCCAGTCATGATCAACTTGATTGATGGACCACTTGATCGGATTGATAGAAAGGAAACGAGATCTTGCATTGATATACTACGTGTTTCCTTGATATAGGGATCCTGTACCCTGTCCATTGGATGATCCAGCTGAGCACTTGGATTTGTGGTGTCTTAATTCAAGCTTAGAAGCTTGCATGCTCTCCCGAGGATTTTTACATAAGGATGCATATGTAACATAGTTGTAGTATACCTATGAGATTTAGGTTAAGGTCATTTCCCTCAGACCCCAGAGTTTACTAGCATCAATATTGTGGGGTTAACTTATGTGAGATGGTGTTTTCGATGATATAGGGTGATATTGTCTGGAGATAGAGGTTAGACTATTGGCATCTAAGGAATGTGCTTAGGATAAGATGATAGATGTTCACTCACGCCCTAAGTTCCTTGAAACCCCAATGCTCCACGGAGCCATAAGGTGATCGTATTACGACCATAGAAAATGGCTCTAAGTCGTTGGAATATGGTCAGTACTCCGCTCGACCACCACCCATCGTGTCTATGACGAACATGTGCATGAAGGACTAGATCGTGTTGGACCATGAACCTCTCGGTCAATGACACCCAATAGCAAGTTCTTTTTCTCCTCACCTATGTCATGAGCACTGTGCTTATGTGATGCTTGGGGAAGTATGTTATCATCCTCAAGAATGACATACATATACACCCAATAAGAGGAGGAACACTTTAGTCCTGTTTGGACGGCCCCCAGGAACCCGATCGCTATGCCTCTCGAGAGTAAGGTGTTATCTCGAGAAGGTGGGCTTCTGGAAGCAACCTCAAGGCAGCGGAAGTCTATCCTACTCAAGACAAGATGAAGGACCACCATGGTTGGGAAATCACGACAAAGAAAAAGAAGAAGTAGAAGTCAACCACCGCTACTGCGCCGGCTACACCAACGACATCAAGAAACCACGACGATCCATGCCGATGAAGCATTTGGACAACGGGAGAAATCAAAGGGATTCTCCTTGGTTCAAACCAAGGACGAGAGTCCTAATTGGATCATGGTGAAAAATTGCTAAAGGTGATTCACCCGGTTGCCGAGCCACAGACCTTGGGGGTGGATGACTGGTCTATACTCTTGGGTAGCCAGCTCATCTAGGACCCCTCACGAACCATCCTAGATGGTAGAACCCGTTCTGAACACTGAATCTCCGAGCTTAGACTCACGGGAAAGACCCAACCCAGACCCTTTCACGAGAAGCCTTCGAAGACCCACTTCAACACCCTCGAGGATGAACACCACCTGTGACCATAGCTCACCTGCCTTAATGGAGTCAAGGAATTTCCCATCAACAGGAAGCTACGCGAAGAGCTTGACACTTATGTTCTAACACGAGGCATCTAGATGTCACTAACCGGCATGAGCATCCCAAGACCAGCACCCACACACGCGACCTTGCCACGTATTCCGACCTCGGAGTACACGTGCAAGCCAGAACCCTGCGAGAACTTAGTGCACCAAGCCCTTGACCCTCGATCAAGCCTAACTTATTGCTAGAACCCCGCTCACGATCAGGTAAGGACGTGCAGAGCATTCAAAGTTGTATCATGAAGCACCTCAAGATCCATAATAGCAACATGGGGACGTGAAGACTGCCTTCAACTTAATATTCAGTATCTCTCCAGCGCCTAGCCTAGAAATCTCGAGGACGAGAATTTATTAAGGGGGTAAGGTTTGTCACACCCTCTTTTTGACTCTCCTGACTAAATTAATTTATTTCAAAAATTAGGACCAATTAAAGTTTTGGTGAATGCTTGTGATGCTTGATGTGATTGTTGCCTGCTTGCTTGTTGCTTGTACTTGAATCAATGTTCCTTCTACTCTCCAAACTCACCTCCTTGACCCAAAACCTTGCCTAATGACCATGCCATGTGTTTAGGACCAGAAACTATTTATACCAAACATTACTTGGACCAAAAAGCATTCCCTTGATTTAAGCTTTGAAAACCCCTGAGTTGGGATTTGTACTACAAGTCCTCAAATTAGGGAGGTTATTTTGCATCAGGTATTTTATTTAAATCCCGTTATCAAAATAACTTCCCAAAACCACTATATTGTTATTTAAAAAAATTATTTTTCCATTTCGTCTAAATACCTTTTTCTGATGCGAGAAATGGTCCATTATGAAGGAAAGTTATTTTATTGCTTTCAAAATATTTGAGAAAATTTAGAGAAACTCAGTGGACATATATATTACATATATAGGAGTTTCAGCACATGGTCATGTTCAAAATATTGGGCAAAACCCTTCAAAACCCTTCCTGCCAATTTCAAGCTTTTGGAATATTTCTACAAGAAATGTTCTCAATAAATTCATGTAAAATTCTAGCATGTCACATATGATCTATGTGATGATCTTGCCAAGTTTCATCTCAATTCAAGTTGATATGATTCACTTAATTATTCTAAAACCCTATCTCTCCAAATCCAAATTTGAGCAACTCTACATTGCCAAGTGTCTCCAATTGTGCTCAAATTTGGTGGACATGTTCTGATACTCCAATGATGCATCCACACCAAGTGGTGCATCAAGGAGAATAGATGAACTTGTCCCAAACCCCTCAAAACCTTCTCTATTGAATTCTGACCTTCTAAAACTTTACATTATAAAGCTTGTCTAATTGATCACAAACTCTTTGGGCATACTTTAATGCTCAAATAATGCCCCACGCCAAGTTGTGGATTTGTGGGAATTGATTTGCATGGTTTCATAAGCAGAAAGGAATTTCTGCCCATTTCATGGGGTTTTCAAGTCTTCATTGGAAACCTTCTCCACCAAATCCCAAATTTGGTGTCCAAGCTTATTTTAATCTATTATGTGATCATGTCAAGTTTCATATCAATTGGAATCCATCCGGTTGCCCTAACATCCATCAAACACCTTGTGTGCATTTACAAAAGTTGTTGCTTTGGCCCCTTCCACTATTTCCCTTGAGCTTAAATTTTTACCACATCTCTCTATAGTTACCTTTTACCTCCAGTAACCTTGCCATGGCCACTGGTCAATTATTGGAGGGTGACTCCATGTAGCTACCTCTGATTTTTTACCTTGGAAGCACCATTTTTACCCCTCTTGCTATACCTCTGCTTAAGCTAATGCCCCAACATCCATCCAGAGAAACTCTAGTATGCCAATGCATCATTTCAAATCAAAATATTGCATGCTCATATGGGAAAAATGAGCAGCACATCTGAAACTTGATTTCTCACAAAATTGTAGCCTTGCACTACAACTACTAGCTAAACTCATCCCCCTAAGCTGAAAATTTGCAGAAGTGTAGTCCTTCCATGCCTAAGACTACTAGACATGGTATCACCCCATTATCTCTCGAGTTAGTGCCCTCATGGTTAGCCTTAAATTTGCTGCTGCAAACTAAAATGCAGTCAAAACCTATTCAAATCAGCCCCATATGCAACAAAACTCCAGGGTCATCTTTCTGCATGCATGCTTTGCACTAGGGACATCTTTGACTAGTCATAAGGGCCTTGTAGACGGAGGTGGCCGCGGTGACCACCTCCGTGATATGAAGAAACGGTGCTCTGCACCTTGGCCTCTTGTTGCAGCTCGGGTCCATCAACGGCCGCGTGTCTCAGCGCGCCGTTGGGCCTCCTTTGACTAGTCCTCCCCCTCCTCAATGCCAGGTTGCATCCGAACTCCCCCTGGCGAGCGTGCTCTACCGTGCCCAGAGCATCCAAAGCTCTCTCGAGCTCCCTCCGTATCTCCCCCTTGCCTTACTCCTTCCCCCGAGCCTTAGTTGCCTCCTAGATCTCTCCCTCTCTCCCTGGAACACCCCAGAGCTCCCCTGCACCCTCTCCTTCTCTGCATTCACGAAAATGGCCCAAACTATGCCGCCGGCCTCGGTCAAAAACCTACGCCTCCTAGGCCCCTTCCCTCTCTTTGAGCGTCTCCGGTGCACTCTGGCCTCTCGAGGGTCCTCTCCGCTCTCCTTCCCCCTCCAGGTGGCCTGAATGCCGCTCCCACGGCCACCATCGCCATCCTCTGCCTCGGCCACAAGCGCACCTGCTCTCAGCCTCCCCAATGCCTTAGGCTCACCTAGGTGGGTGTGGGAGATCTCCGCGAGCCCATAGTTGGCCGGAGCACTGCCGGAGGTGGCCGGAGCCACCGGAGCGGGCGCAAGCACCGGCTTGGTCAGCCAGCCCTGCCTCCCCTGCCTGCGAGCAAGAGGTTGGAGAAGGACCTGACCTATAGGGCCCCCTATCAGCGAAACGGCGGCCGGGCCCATCCAATAAGTGGAGGCACCCCACTGGACGTCGCCTCCCCGCGGAGAAAGTGCCCCCGCACAAATACGCCTTTGGCATGGTTGTCCTTGGCCAGCTCGAGCCACTGGACCAGCCCAGGAGTTATCTTGCGGCCGTGCGCACTATAAGCCCCTCGTATTAACCCCTTTTCATTACTTTTCCTTTATCAGAAACTTCAAAAATACATTGGCAATTCATTTGAGCCCCAAATTTGATGATTCAAATTTCTACAGGTTCCAAAAATCAAGACCTATCCATATATGTGCATTAAACATTTTTTTCAAAAGACTTTTCTGTGGGGTTAATATTCAAATGCCCATTTGAATATTTTGAACACCACCTTTGAAAAATCCGAGAGGATTCAAATCAACTCCAAATGGAGTGATTCCAATTTCCAGAGTCTCGTAATATCTTGCACTATTTGTGAAGCCTTAGTCAACATTTTTATCTGGCATGTTTCTATTGCATTAAACAAATAGCTCCTTTTTCTATTTATCCAATGTTAGAAAATCCCTAGAATATTCATACCAACTCCAAATCCAGTGGAACAACTTCACAAATATTTCTAAAATCATTCTTTGTTAAATGAGACTCTCCACTCATTTTTAGCATAATATTTTTCTGTAGGCTTAATAAAGGATCACCTATTACTCCTTTCATCCATTCAAAAATCCATGATGGCCCCAATCTCCTATAGCAAGCTTCAGGTATTTTTCTTATGACGAGAGAGGTCCAAGAAAAATAAATCTCCTATTTATGCAACACTTTTTTTTCTGCTTGCTGTGTGGCTTACCATGTTTGTTTCCGATGATAGTTGACGGAGTAGATGGAGTACTCGGAGTTGGACCGGAAGACCTCGAAGACCACGAGGACTTATGTGAGCAAGGCAAGCAGCCCTTTGACCATGTCTGAAAAAATGTTTTATGCATGACATGTTGATTATTGTATTAGATGACTTCTTCTTATCTTGGATCTTCAATACAAAGTTCTCCATGATCTTCATGGAGATCTATCCGATGTAATCTTCTTTTACGGGGTGTGTGTCGAGATCCGATGAATTGTGAATTTATGATCAGATTATCTATGAATCTTATTTGAGTTTCTTCAGATCTCTCTTATGCATGATTTCATATCCTTGTAATTCTCTTCGAGTTGTGGGTTTTGTCTCGCCAACTAGATCTATGATTCTTGCAATGGGAGAAGTGCTTGGTTTTGGGTTCATACCGTGCAGTGACCCCACCCAGTGACAGAAGGGGTAGCAAGGCGCGTATCGTGTTGTTGCCCTCAAGGGTAAAAAGATGGGGTTTTCATCATTGGTTTGAGATTATCCCTCTACATCATGTCATCTTGCTTAAGGCGTTACTCTGTTCGTTATGAACACAATACACTAGATGCATGCTCGATAGCGGTCTATGTGTGGATTAATAGTAGTAGATGCAGAAAGTATCGGTCTACTTGTGTCGGACGTGATGCCTATATGTATGATCATTGCCTTAGATATCATCATGACTTTGCGCGGTTCTATCAATTGCTCGACAGTAATTTGTTCACCCACCGTAATACTTGCTATTTTGAGAGAAGCCTCTAGTGAACACTATGGCCCCAGGGTCTAATCCACACCATATATTCAGCCTTACACTTTTTACTTCGTTGCACTTTCCGCCTTCAGATCTCACTTTGCAAACAATCTTGAAGGGATTGACAACCCCTTTACAGCGTTGGGTGCAAGCTCTTTTGTGTTTGTGGAGGTACTCTGGACTTGACGAGATTCTCCTATTGGATTGATACCTTTGTTCTCAAACTGAGGGAAATACTTACTGCTCCTGTGCTGCATCACCCTTTCCTCTTCAAGGGAAAAAACAACGCAAGCAAGTCTCCGTCAACGTGTCAATTTCTGGCGCTGTTGTTTGAGAAGTAGCAGAAGGATTTCTGGCGCCGTTGCCGGGGAAGGACTTTTGTTGATGTAGCAGAAGGATTTCTGGCGCCGTTGCCGGGGAGGATCAAGTCAAGAACTCATCCAAGTAAGTGTCGCAAACTTATCTCTTGCATTTACTTTGTTTGCCAGTTGCCTCTCGTTTTCCTCTCCCCCACTTCACCAATTTGCCTTTTTTGTTCGCTTTTTCATTCGCCCTTTTCTCTCGCGTGCTTTCAGTTCGCTTGTGTGCCATGTGCCTTCAATATGCTTGCATCTTCGCTTGCTGAAAATGTAGTGATATGGATCGTCATCCACTTGCTAATCTATTTAAGATATCCAATTATGTTGATCAAATTGCTAGTGAGTTGAGTGCACTTGACTATCTTTATGGAGTTTTGCTTGAAATGCGTTAATCTGAAAATTGTGAGGAAGAAATTTATGAAGTGATTCACAAGGGCTCCTTGGATGAAAAGCATGAATGCAATGGTTTCACTATAAATTATATTAGTGACAATCATGCTAAAAATATGCAAAACCCTAAGCTTGGGGATGCTAGTTTTGCGATGTCCACTACTTGTTGCAATGATCATGAGTGAGGCAATGATTTTTCTTATGATCTTGAAAATTTGTTTAAGCCTCATGATGAATATGATATTTGCAATATTATTGAAAGTGGGGTTGGAGAAGTCATGACTTTAGTTGATGATAATCTCGCTATTTTTGAAGAGCGTCAACTTTGCATGCATGTGGATCATGAAAATAATATCCTACGTGATATTTACATTGTTGAATTCAAATATGACCCCACATGTAATTATTATGAGAGAGGAAAATATGGTGGTAGAAACTTTCATATCACTAAATCACCTCTCGTTATGTTGAGATTGCTATTGTCTCTTTCTTCTTCCTTGCATATGGTAACTATTGGTTGTCTTGACAATCTGTTTTCCTATAAAATGCCTATGCATAGGAAGTATGTTAGACTTAGATGTGATTTTCACATGCTTTATGATGCTCTCGTTGTGCTTCAATTCTTGTCTTTTGTGTGAGCATCATTGAATTATCAATGCCTAGCTAAGGGCGTTAAGCAATAGCGCTTGTTGGGAGGCAACTCAATGAATTTATCTTTTCTTTCCGTTTTTTTGCGTCCACACTATCATAATTATGTTGTGATTGTGTTTTTTGTGTTTCTTTTTGTGTTTGAGCCAAGAAAAACCTTTATGACTAGTCTTGGTAATGGTTGTTTGATCCTGCTGGAAAAATACAGAAACTTTTCGCTCACGAGATGATTTTTCATTTTTATTCAGAAAGAGCTTTTCAGTTGATTCTTTTTGCTGCTTCGTGATATGCCTTTTGCCCAGGAAGTCGTAATTGTTCAGAAGTTTTGAGGTAGAAGAAGTATACGAAGTATACAGATTGCTACAGACTGGTCTGTTTTTGACAGATTTTGTTTTTTGTTGAGTTGGTTGCTTGTTTGGATGAAACTATGGTTAGTATCGGGGGGTACTAGCCTTGGAAAAGTGAGAATACAGTAGCCCAACACCAATATAGATATAATTCAAGTTTTCTACAGTACCAAAAGAAGTGGTAGTTTGTTTTCTTGTGCTAATGTTATCACGAGTTTCTGTTTAAGTTTTGTGTTGTGAAGTTTTCAAGTTTTGGGTGATGTTCTCATGGACAAAGAGATAAGGAGTGGAAAGAGATCAAGATTGGGGATGCCAAAGCATCCCAACCCAAATTCAAGGACACCAAAAAGCCTAAGCTTGGGGATGCCCCGGGAAGGCATACCCTCTTTCGTCTTCAATCCATCTGTAACATTGCTTGGAGCTATATTTTTATTCACCACATGATATTTGTTTTGCTTGGAGTGTCTTGTATCTTAGGAGTCTTTTCTTTTTGTTGTGACACAATCATCCTTGCTGCACACCTTTTTGAGAGAGACAGACATGCACTCATCGTGATTTTTGCTATAATGCTCATAGTGCTTCACTTATATCTTTTGAGCTAGATACTTTTGCTCTATGTGCTTCACTTATATCTTTTAGAGCACGGCGGTGCATGACTTGGTAGTTGGCTTATGCTATGAAAGTAGTCCCAAAGGTGATAGGTACCCAAAGAGGATACAAAAACCTCCATCTTCATGTGCATTGAGTAGAAAGAGAAGTCTTGGTTCCTCTCAATTAGTTTTGAGACGTGGATTCGGTAATGTTAAGAGTTATGTTAGGTGTTGTGAATCTAGAAATACTTGTGTTGAAGTTAGTGATTCCCGTAGCATGCACGTATGGTGAACCGCTATGTTAGGAAGTCAGAGCATAATTGATCTATTGATTGTCATCCTTTGTGTTGAGGTCGGGATCGCGCGATGGTTAACACCTACCAACCCTTCCCTTGGGAGTATGCGTTTAACACTTTGTTATGATTACTAATAAAAACTTCCGCAACAAGTATGTGAGTTCTTCATGACTAATGTGAGTCCATGGTATAGATGCACTTTCACCTTCCACCATTGCTAGCCTCTCTAGTGCCGCACAATTCTCGCCGGTGCACAAACCCACCATATGCCTTCCTCAAAACAGCCACCATACCTACCTACTACGGCATTTTCATAGCCATTCCAAGATATATTGTCATACAACACCCACCGTTCCGTCTCATGACTTGTGCCGTCACTCTCACATTGCCATTGCATGATCATAAGATAGCTAGCGAGATGTTTCAACGTCATACGCCATGCTAGATCGTTGCACATCTCGGTACACTAGCGGAGGCATTTCTTATAGAGTCATCATCGTTTTGAGCTATGAGTAAATAAAAGTGTGATGATCATCATTAATATAGCATGGTCCCATGTGAGGAAATAAAAAAAAGAGGCCAAAGTGCCCAAATAAAAAAAACGAGAAAAGAAAAGAAAAAAAGAGGCCTAAGAGCCCAAATAAAAAAAAGAGAGAAAAAGAGAGAAGGGACAATGCTACTATCTTTTTCCACACTTGTGCTTCATAATAGCACCATGTTCTTCATGATTGAGAGCTTCTTGCTCTTCACTACCATATGCTAGTGGGAATCTTCATTATATAACTTGGCTTGTATATTCCAATGATGGGCTTCCTAAAAATTGCCCTAGGTCTTCGTGAGCAAGGAAGTTGGATGCACACCCACTAGTTTTTCTTTTGAGCTTTCACATACTTATAGCTCTAGTGCATCTCTTTTATGGCAATCCCTACTTATTCACATTGTTATCTATTAATGGGCATCTCCATAGCATTTTGATACGCCGAGTCAATGTGACCATCTCTTCGTTTTTGTCTCACAACCACCACCACACTCTATTCCACCTATAGTGCTATATCCATGGCTCACGCTCATGTATTTCGTGATAGTTATAAAAAGTTTGAGAAAATAAGAGTGCAAAAACAATTACTTGGCCAATACAGGGGTTGTGCATGATTTACATTAGTTGTGTGAGGATGATGGAGCATAGCCAGGCTATATGATTTTGTAGGGATAACTTTCCTTGGCCTTGTTATTTTGAAAGTTCATGATTACTTTGCTAGTTTGATTGAAGTATTATTGTTTTCAAGTCAATAGCAAACTATTGTTTTGAATCTTACGAATCTGAACATTCATGTCACGTGAAGGACGTTGCAAAGGACAACTATGCTAGGTAGCATTCCACATCAAAAATTCATTCTTTATCACTTCCCTACTCCAGGACGTGCATGAGTTAAGCTTGGGGATTCTTGATACATCTCCAACGTATCTATAATTTTTGATGGTTTCATGCTATTATCTTGTCAAACTTTGGATGTTTTGCATGCCTTTTATATATTTTTTGGGACTAACTTATTAACTCAGTACCAAGTGACAGTTCATGTTTTTTCCATGTTTTTGACCCCTTTCAGAGGATATTTTGAAACGGAGTCCAAACGGAATAAAATACCCGAAAAGATTTTTTTCGTAACGGAAGAAGATCAGGAGACTTCAGAGCCAAGGCAGGGGGGCCCCAGGGGCCCCTCAAGCCCTCACCCCGCGGCCAGGGAGGGAGGCCGCGGCCCATAGCATTGTGGGCCCCCTGGACCTCCTTTGCCCTAGGGTTTGCGCCTATATATCCCCAAAAATTCCACAAAAAATCAGGAGATCATTGAAAGTACTTTTTCGCCGCCGCAAGCTTCTGTCTCCGCAAGATCCCATCTGGGGCACGTTCTGGTGCCCTGCCGGAGGGGGTATTCGGATATGGAAGGCTTCTTCATCAACAACATGAACTCTCCGATGATGCGTGAGTAGTTCACCATAGACCTACGGGTCCATAGCTAGTAACTAGATGGCTTCTTCTCGCTCTTGGATCTTCAATACAAAGTTCTCCCATGATCTTCATGGAGATCTATCCGATGTAATCTTCTTTTGTGGTGTGTTTGTTGAGATCCGATGAATTGTGGATTTATGATCAGATTATCTATGAATCTTATTTGAGTTTCTTCACATCTCTCTTATGCATGATTTCATATCCTTGTAATTCTCTTCGAGTTGTGGGTTTTGTCTGGCCAACTAAATCTATGATTCTTGCAATGGGAGAAGTGCTTGGTTTTGGGTTCATACCGTGCGGTGACCTCTCGCAGTGACATAAGGGGTAGCGAGGCACGTATCGTGTTGTTGCCATCAAGGGTAAAAAGATGGGGTTTTCATCATTGGTTTGAGATGATCCCTCTACATCATGTCATCCTGCTTAAGGCGTTACTCTGTTCGTCGTGAACTCAATACACTAGATGCATGTTGGATAGCGGTCGATGTGTGGAGTAATAGTAGTAGATGCAAAAAGTATCGGTCTACTTGTCTCGGAAGTGGTGCCTATATGTATGATCATTGCCTTAGATATCATCATGACTTTGCACGGTTATATCAATTGCTCGACAGTAATTTGTTCACCCACCATAATACTTGCTATTTTGAGAGAAGCTTCTAGTGAACACTATGGCCCCAGGGTCTACTCCACACCATATTTTCAGCCATACACTTTTTACTTCGCTGCACTTTCCGCCTTCAGATCTCACTTTGCAAACAATCTTGAAGGGATTGACAACCCCTTTACAGCGTTGGATGCAAGCTCTTTTGTGTTTGTGCAGGTACTCTAGACTTGACGAGATTCTCCTACTGGATTGATACCTTGGTTCTCAAACTGAGGGAAATACTTACTGCTCCTGTGCTGCATCACCCTTTCCTCTTCAAGGGAAAAACCAACACAAGCAAGTCGCCGTCAACGTGTCAATTTCTGGCGCTTTTGTATGAGAAGTAGTAGAAGGATTTCTGGCGCCGTTGCCGGGGAAGGACTTTTGTTGACGTAGCACTGGTACATAACCTCGGCCCCGAGGGTTGAACTACTCCTTCCTCGTCATGGAGACCACCGGGATGATGAAGATGTCCTCCGGTGATGGTTTCCCCCTTCGGCAGGGTGCCGGAACGGGCTCCCGATTGGTTTTTCGTGTCTTTGGAGGCTTGCAGCAGCGGAACTCCCGATCTAGGTTTCTTTCTGGAGGTTTCTTGATCTATAGTTATTTTTGGCGTCGGTCTCACGTCAAGGCGGTGGCCGAGGGTCCCACAAGAGAGGGGGCGCGCCTGGCTTGTGGCCAGGTGGTGGATCTCCTCCACTTGATTCTTTTGCCGATATTTTTTATATTTTCCAAAAATATTCTCCGTAAATTTTCATCCCATTCTAAGAACTTTTATTTCTGCACAGAAACAATACCACGGTAGTTCTGGTGAAAATAGCGTCAGTTCGGGTTAGTTCTAATCAGCTCATTCCAAAATCGTATAAAATTATTGTAAATATGGCATGAATACTTCATAAATTATAGATACGTTGGAGACATATCAGTTAGCTATTCCAAAAATAAAAAGGAAAGAGGCTTGCATGTCAAAAACACTATGCGTCTATGACGAACATGTACATGATACCTATAATCACTTGCAAACTATACATCCCTATACAACCAACAAAGGTTGCAGGATAGTTAGGCTACTCATAGAATCAAGAGACGTGATAGTCTCATGCCTATCATCGACACGTGAAGTCACTGGCTGGTGCGCTCCTGACATATTTTATGCAGGGCATCTCATGTGGAGTTGTCAAGTCGTACTTGTTGTCGTGAGGTGATGCACGGTGGCTCAGGTAGAGTTGTCATGTTTCCATGTTGCTGTTAATTCAAAAGTGGCACCACAGTGCGGGAGGCGATGCGTTATGGATGTCTTTGTCTTTCGATCTCTTGTTCAAAGATATCCTGTTATCGATTCATTGATAGCCATACAAGGGATGATGGTATAGACGACTTCAACACCGAGTTTATGCACTCCGATGGAAACACGAGATCTCTGATCAGTCAATGTCAACATGTGTCTGTGTCGTCTCCATGCTGAAGGTGGTGAATTGGAGCTTCGCTTTGCGGATGAGAATCCCGAGATCAACCTTGGGTTGGACTTGGCATCATTGGTGCATGCGCGACAATTCCTTCTTGAAGGTGTTGCATAGGAGTTGTGTATTTTTTGTTTTGAGTCGAATTCTAGCCATTCCAAGAAACGCCACTACAATTTCCAAACATTGAAAAATGCCAGTGCAAATTTTGCTAACTTTGAAAAACATCACTACACACTTTGAAAAATGTCTCTCAAAATGGTAGTTTTTTCTAAGTTTGGAAAGTGGCATGGCATTTCACGGAATCACCAGAATTCGACTGGCATTTATCAAGTAAACTGTTGTTTTTATCATATGGTTAGTGGTTATCTAGTGGATTTCTTTTGATCTTATTTCCAAATCGATGTTGTTCGGTCGCTGGATTTTGAATAATAGAAGCAAAGGCAAGGGGTTATTCTCCCTTCCGAAAAAACTTGTGAGGCTTAAAAGACTTGACATTTTCCTCAGGTTTTATATAGAAGATTCCAATTTTTTGAAGTTCCAACTTTTTTAGAGTTCAAAATTTCTATATAAAAAAATTCTGAAATCCAAATTAAATTGTTGACAATCTAAAGTTAATACTTTAATAGACCTTGAAAGTTGGGCCTGAAACTTTTTAAAGCCATTAGTCTCATTTATGGAAGTTGTTAAAAATAGTAGCCCGCAAAAAGATACAAAGTTGAATGGAGTTGCGTCAATTAATTTGGACCAAAAGAGTATAAAACATAAACACTCCCCCAACAACAATCCATAGACACGAAGGATGCATGAACCTGGTTTTTAACACAAAACCGACACATTTTCTCACATACATGCACATACACTCACCCCAATGAATTCACACACTACCCCTATGAGCGCATGATACGTCCATTTAGCATCATGTGGGCATATTTATTGAGCTCGGCTTTCGCTTGAGGACAAGCGAGGTCTAAGCTTGGGGGAGTTGATACGTCCATTTTGCATCATGTTTTCATGTTGATATTTATTCCTTTTTGGGCTGTTATTTCACTTCACGGTACAATACTTATGCTTTTTCTCCCTTATTTTGCAAGGTTTACATGAAGAGGGAGAATGCCGGCAGCTGGAATTCTAGCCTGAAAAAGGAGCAAGTTTGAGATGCATATTCTTTGCAACTCCAAAAGCCGTGGAAATCAATGTGGATTTTTTTTGGGAATATATAAAAAATACTAGGCCGAAGAAGTGTCAGAGGAGCGCAACCAGGGGGGCACAAGCCTGGTAGGCGCGGCAACCCCCCTGGCCGCGCCTAGGGGGCTTGTGGGCTCCCTGCTGGCCCATTGGCTCCCCCTCTTCTGCTATATGAAGGGTTTCGTTCCAAAAAAATCTAGGAGGAGGCTTTTCGGAGGATTCGTCGCCGCCACGAGGCAGAACTTGAGCAGAACCAATCTAGAGCTCCGGCAGGACGTTCCTGTCGGGGAAACTTCCCTCCCGGAGGGGGAAATCTTCGCCATCGTCATCACTAACACTCCTTTCATCGGAGGGGACTCGTCACCATCAACGTCTTCATCAGCACCATCTCATCTCCAAACCCTAGTTCATCACTTTTAACCAATCTTCGTCTCGCGACTCCGATTGGTACTTGTAAGGTTGCTAGTAGTGTTAATTACTCTTTGTAGTTGATGCTAGTTGGATTACTTGGTGGAAGAGTTTATGTTCAGATCCTTGATGCTACTCATTACCTCTCTGGTCATGAATATGATTATGCTTTGTGAGTAGTTACTTTTGTTCCTGAGGACATGGGATAAGTCATGCTAATAGTAATCATGTGAATTTGGTATTCGTTCGATATTTTGATGTGTTGTATGTTGCTTTTCCTCTAGTGGTGTTATGTGAACGTCGACTACATAACACTTCACCATTATTTGGGCCTAGAGGAAGGCATTGGGAAGTAGTAAGTAGATGATGGGTTGCTAGAGTGACAGAAGCTTAAACCCTAGTTTATGCGTTGCTTCGTAAGGGGCTGATTTGGATCCACTAGTTTAATGCTATGGTTAGACTTTGTCTTAATTCTTCTTTCGTAGTTGCGGATGCTTGCGAGAGGGGTTAATGATAAGTGGGATGCTTGTCCAAGTAAGGGCAGTACCCAAGCACCGGTCCACCCACATATCAAAGTATCAAAGTAACAAGCACAAATCATATGAACATGATGAAAACTAGCATGACAGAAATTCCCGTGTGTGCTCGGGAGCGTTTTTCCTCCTATAAGACTTTTTCCAGGCTTGTCCCTTGCTACAGAAGGGATTGGGCCACTTTTCTGCACCGTTGCTACTTTTGTTACTTGTTGCTTGCTACGAATCATCTCACCACACAACTACTTGTTGCCGATAATTTCAGTGCTTGCAGATATTACCTTGCTGAAAACCACTTGTCAGATCCTTCTGCTCCTCGTTGGGTTCGAGACTCTTACTTATAAAAAGGACTACGATAGATCCCCTATACTATTGGGTCATCAAGACTCTTTTCTGGCGCCGTTGCCGGGGAGTGAAGCGCCTTTGGTAAGTGGAACTTGGTAAGGAAACATTCATATAGTGTGCTGATATTTATTATCACTTGTCACTATGGAAACTATCCTTTGAGAGGCCTGTTCGGGGTATCTTCACCTCGAACGGAAGCACAAAGAGTTGCTCTTCAACTTGCTGCACCTACTAAAAATATTTTCTTTGAATTCCCTTCGGGTATGCTTGAGAAACTGCTGGCTAATCCTTTTACAGGAGATGGAACATCACATCCAGACTTGCATCTAATCTATGTAGATGAAGTTTGTGGTTTATTTAAGCTTGCAGGTTTGCCCGAGGATGAGGTCAAGAAGGTCTTCCCTTATCTTTGAGGGATAAGACCTTGACATGGTATAGGCTATGTGATGATACTGGATCATGGAACTACAATCGGGTGAAATTGGAATTTCATCAAAAGTTTTATTCTATGCATTTAGTACATCATGATCGGAAATATATTTGTAATTTTTGGCCTCGTGACAGAGTAAGCATCGCTCAAGCTTGGGGGAGTCCTAAATCAATGCTATATTCATGCCCCAACCATGAGCTCTCGAGAGAAATTATCATTCAGAACTTCTATGCTCAGCTTTCTCATGATGATCGCACCATGCTTGACACTTCTTGTACCGGTTCTTTTATGCAGAGAGATATTGACTTCAAATGGAATTTATTGGAGACAATTAAAATGCAACTCTGAAGATTGGGAGCTTGATGAAGGTAAGGAGTCAGGTATGAATTTCAAGTTTGATTGCGTTAAATGCTTTGTTGAAACAATTACTTTTTGTGATTTTAGCGCTAAGTATGGACTTGACTCTGAGATAGTAGCTTCATTGTGTGAATCATTTGCTGCTCATATTGATCTCCCCAAATAGAAGTGGTTTAAATATCATCCTCCTTTAGAAGTCATGTAGTTAAACCCAATCCAGTTGAAGAGAAAGTCATTGCCTATAATGATCCTATTGTTCCCAGTGCTTACATTGAGAAACCACCTTTCCCTGTTAGGATAAAGGATCATTCTAAAGCTTCAACTGTGATACGTAGATGCTACATTAGAGCACCTACACCCCCTGAGCAAATTATAGTTGAACCTAGCATTGCTATTATCAAAGATCTCCTGTCCGATGATGTTGAGGGACATAATATTCACTTCTGTGAAGATGCTGCTAGAATTGCTAAACCTCACGCTAGAGATAAACATAGGCCTGTTGTTGGCACGCCTGTTGTTTCTGTTAAGATAGGAGATCATTGTTATCATGGTTTATGTGACGTGGGTGCTAGTGTTAGTGCAATACCTCAATCCTTATATGATGAAATCAAAGACGAGATTGCACCTATTGAGATAGAACCTATTGATGTCACTATTCAGCTTGCCAATAGAGATACTATCTGCCCTGTGGGAATTGTTAGGGATGTTGAAGTCTTGTGCGGTAAAACGAAGTATCCTGCTAATTTCCTCGTTCTTGCTACCACTCAAGATAGCTTTTGTCCCATCATATTTGGCAGACCTTTTCTCAATACTGTCAATGCTCATATTGATTGTGAGAAGAAAACTGTCACTGTTGGCTTTGAAGGTGTGTCACGTGAGTTCAATTTCTAAAAGTTTGGTAGAAAACCTAATCAAAAAGAGTTGCCCAGTAAGGATGAAACTATTGCCTTGGTTTCTATTGCCGTGCCTCCTCACTAGTAGGGACGGGCCTTTAGCCCCGGCCCGTAAGGGGCTTTAGTCCCGGTTCACCAACCGAGACTAAAGGGGCGGGACTAAAGGCCTAACCTCTCGTCCCGGCCCTCTTACAAGCCGGGACTAAAGGTGCTCCACGTGGGCGCCTCGTAGCGCCCCAGGGGAAGGACCTTTAGTCCCGGTTCGTTACACGGGCCGGGACTAAAGATTTTTAGATTTTTCTGGTTTTTGGGTTTTTTTTGAATGAAATTATTTTTGGGTTTTAGGGTTTTAGGGTTTAGGTGTTCGGGAGATTAACGTGATGCCTCGTTTGGTGTTCGGGAATTAGTTTTCATATAACTTAAATAGAAATAATTATGCATATATATATATAAGGTTAACTTATCTTACAAGCGAGCATATATATACAATTATATGCAGATCTGAATTATCGGGACTAGAGCCCGTCTATTCGATTACATGGACGAACATCAGTAATGGCCCCTAGTTACACTAAATCGTCCTTTCTCATCTATAGCTTCCCTCCTCAGAAATCCCGCAAGCTCCTCTGCAACAGCAATCGCGTGTTGCTCTGGTAGGACCTTCGTCCTCATGGCCGTGTGCTATATAGGAAGAGGAGATGAATATGAATATCAATCATGATAACAAAGAATGACGGGTAAAAATAGAGGTGTGAATGTTCATTGCTTACATCGAATCTGTGATCCTTGAGCTCAGAGGTAAACATGCGAATGGTCTCGCAAACATAGTATCCGCATAGATGCGTTCCCCGTGGCTGCTGGTCGCACCTTACGAGAATAGAATATATATAGTCAAAATAATAATCTAGCATCATAAATGTATTGAAAATTAATAGAAGTATATCATACTACTACTTACCTGAGCCACTCTAAAGGTCAACTTCTCATGCTCGATACCGGGAGTCACGCACTTGTACCGCTTCCAAACCCTACCCGACAAGGATAATGATTTGCTAAGTTTTTCGTTAATTGATATATTAGAAAATCATCGAAAGAGACCGATAGAGCACAAGAATGATTGAAATTACCCTTGGAGCATGTCCTGCAGGCTTTGGAACTGTTCCAAGGGTCTCGATAATGGGTCGAAGGCATCAACTCTTCCCTTATCAATTTGAATGTCCAACAGAATCCAATGGAAGCTGCACATGTATATATATATATATATGTCAGTAACTTATCAATTACACTTATAAGTGAATGGACACAACAGAGTAAAGACCCTCACTTGAAGTTGTATGGAAACAGTATGTGGTCACAGAAATTTTGATCTGTTAGAAACCTTAGAAGGTTTTCCTCCGTCTCCTTGGGTTTATCAGTTAGCGTCGCTATATGTATTTTATCTGGGTCAATAAACCCAATATTTAGGATGCTCTTACTTTTACAATCCAGAATCTTCATTCTGCATAATAGAGTACAAGTTATATATAGACAATGAATTGAAATAACTAAACAAGTTATATGTAGACAACGAATTGAAAAACTTACATACAATAGCAACTCATAAGCGATTTGTCGAGGGCGTCGCCATTGTACATCTGGAAGAGTTCATCAAAGTCGATATGGATTTCTTCGGAGCGGCCGTAGTACTCCCGTGGGACACTCAGCACGATCATCGTTCTCCCATTCTTTGATTCACTTAAGTACCATTTATGCAAGTAACGCATATTTGTTGGGAGATCATCTTTCCTGACCAAAGGCTCACCCATGACAAACTGTGGATTTGGGGCTACCACGGCATTGGGTATCCTGTCGTCTTGGGAAGCCAGCAAATCTTCAACCGAGATACCACATTCAGCCGCCAACTCCTTTGCTCTTTCAAAAGCTTGCCCCTGCACCGGAGGGGGAACATTCTCGGTTAACACCTTGAGGGGTGGGATCGACTGTTTGGCCTGTTGTCCAAGCTGAGGAACGTCTGATTTTTTCTTGCTTGTAGTTGAACTTGATTTGCTCCCACTTGCACTTGCACGTGAGTTGCTCTTTTTCACTTCCTTCTACAATGTGCGTGTATAGTCATCAGGCTTATGGTGTAAGTCATACTGTGATGGAAGGGTCGTGAAGTATTTTGCAAATGCTATTTTCTTCTCGGTGTATTTCGGGCGGGGCTCGGGTTCCTTCTTTTTCATCGGCGCATCATGATGTTCCTTTGCTATCCTGGTGTTTTCCTCGGGGGTACGATCATAAGGTCCGATTGGAAGATTAGCATGAGGTACCTTTCGGAGGGGCGACAGTTTGCGCTTTGGGGAGCTCCGTTGCTTAGAAATCATCGACGGAGCGTTCTTGCTGGCACGCTTCTGCTTAGTACCATGTGCAGGCGGCGGCGGAGACGGACGACCCAAGTCCGGCGCCGGTGATCGAGATGGACTCGTGTTGTGCTGGCCGACGTCATGTGGAGGGCTTGGAGGTAATGGAGGTGTAGGTGACCTGGGACGACTCAGAGGCAGTGTTGTCCTTGGGGCCGAGCCTGGAAGCTTGATGTAGTTCTTGTCCCATAGGATGACTCCACCCAGTACTTCTCCGAGTGTCCTCTCATCTTCGGGTCCAGCTATGTCGAGCTCCATATCATTAAACCCCGTCATGATTTCATCCACCCCGACTTTAGCAAAGCCAGCTGGAATCTCACGGCCATGCCAGCGTGCATCAGGGCCAGAAGGTAAAGCTTGTCCGACGGCCACCTTCATGGATATGTTCTTGAATTTTTGATGGAGTTCACATGATGTTGACTCCTTGATTCCATCCACGGGGTAGCCGGGACCGCCCTCTATCATTCTTCGTTCATCGTCGGGCGGGGCCTCAGATTCAGCCACGCTGCTTTTCCACTTAGATGGGGCGCCGGTAATATCAAGTGCATGATCTTCCTGGCGCGGTACTCCTCTAAGCTCATCAATCTGCTTCTGTTGCTCGTTAATCCTGGCAAGCAACTGGTTGAACTTGTCATTCTCCTCATCATGCTGCCGCTTCTTTGCTCTCTCTCGGCTTCTGTAAGTGTCTTGGTCTCTGGCAAACCCAAGCCACCACGGGTAAGAAGGACCGAAGCCTCGCGTTCGTCCTCCATGTTCGTCATTGCCGAGGACCAGTGTGAGCAAATCTCTATCTCTATCTGTAGTGAACTTTCTTGTTCCCTCCTTAATTTCTTTCACTATCCTTTTGCAATTCTCACTGGGTATCCTAAGATCGTCACTGCAGATGAGGTCCCATGTTGTTTCGTCGTACGACCCACCATGCGCAAGGAACCAATTTCTTGCTCTCAATTCACACTCATCACGGAGTGGTTCAGGTACGATGCCTTTATGTATCAGATCTTGCTCTTTCTTATCCCACTTTGGGATGGCAGTCTCATAGCTCCCTGGCCCCAGCTTGTGGTGATATTTCTTCTTCTCGGCATTTATCTTGTTCTTTTCTGATAATGCCTGGGCATCTTCTGACTCCTTGTACTCTTGAAATGCCATCCAGTGATTCGCCTGCTTGGCTAGATACCCCTCGAATACTGGCACTTTCTTTGTCTTCAGATAGTTTTTCCATAGCTTCTTCTTCCAGCTACGGAACAGTTCGGCCATCTTCTTCAGAGTCCACTGCTTGACTTTGGCCCTCAGTTTGTCTGCGGCATCTTCATTCTCACATTCTGGCAGGTTGAAATGTGACATGAGAGCATTCCAAAGATTATCTTTGTACCTTTTGGTGACATAGTCACTATCGGCTGCCCCTTTGCGCTTGTTCCACTCCCGAACGCTGATCGGGACGTGATCCCTAACGAGAACTCCGCATTGCTTCTTGAATGTGTCAGCAACATTCTTAGGAAGCTTGGGTTCGCCCGTAGGAAATATCACCTCAAATGTGTAATGCGTCCGTGCATCCAACTTTCTAGTCGGGCCTCGTTTCGTAGTTTTGCTCGATGTGGAGGCCTAAGAGGGAGAAACATTCGTCAAATGAATGTATATGTATCCAATATAGAGCTATCTCCAATATATTTCACATATTACAAGTGATTGTCGAACTTCATATGTATACCACGCCGGACTTCTCCTCTTCACCGGCTTCCCCATCAGTGGAGCTATCACCTTCTCCGTCATTGGACCTATCTCCTGCCCCATTGGCTTCATCTTCGTGTCGCTCGACCTCCATTCCAACGTCCTGGTTTAGATATGACGACGGAGATTCAGCTGGTTCAACGTCGGGGCCATCTTTGATTATATCTTCCTCTTCGAGGTTCCTGATATGTGGATCCATATTCTGCAAAAAACGGATTCTCTTAACCTTTGTACCAAAAAAGAATTATTCTATCAGGAACTCCGTTCCAAAACAACTTAAGTCCGGGGTCGTGGCTCCACCCGGGACTCCTAGATTTCTGCATAGTATTCAAAGTAGGAGTACTTTTCCAATTTGAGCATTCAATAAGCAAAACCAAATCGTAAAATAAAGTAGTATTCAAATTAGCATGCATTCAATTATAAGCTAATACATCATCACTTTTGTCCGTACATCGTCGAATATTATCACTAATACTCCTCGGATACTATCATACATATAGCATCACTGATACATCTAGAACCGTAGCGCCCGACGGGTATCGGCGTGGGCGATGGATACCCAAAGAGAAGGAACCATAACACGATCATAGCTCCAGTGAGATCCCCGAAGAACCTGCCAGGTATGCTCGAATCTGCCCTCCAACGCAACCATGTAGCGATGGACGTGGTCATCCTCCTCGCTGACACGGTGACATACCACCTCCGCGGTGTCCGGAAGCCTCGGCACCCTCACTGGCCCACGCGACCGCCACCAAACAAGGATCAGGTCAACGACGGGCTGGCTCCTCACCAACCTACGCCCCCCGGAAGGTAGCACCTCCCAATACCAGCCGGGCGGAGCCCAGTCCCGGACAGGGCCCCTCTGATCAAGCAGGTGTCCTCCGCGGAGTCGACGACGAGGATGCGGGATAGGCATCGTAAAATGAACTAAAAAAATAAACTAGTTCTATTAATTTTCTTGCTAAAAATAAACTATTAACACTTAAGCATATACAATAGCAAACTTAAACTATTAACACTTAAGCATATACAATAGAAAAATTAAGCAATAATCTAAGAAACACTACTAACACTTAAGCATATACACTATACAATAGCAAAATTAAATGACAAAAAAATATTTCTTCTTCTTGTAACCCTAAACTAATTTTTCCTCTTCTTCTATTTCTCCTCTTGTTCTACTTCTTCTTCTACTTCTACTTCTCCTCTTCTTGTAGTACTTCTCCTCTTCTCTTCTTCTACTTCTCCTCTCCTCCTCTTCTAATTTTTTCTCTTCTTCTACTTCTCCTCTTCTTCTATTTTTCCTCTTCTTCTCCTCTCCTCCTCTTATTATTCTCCTTTTTTTTATTTTCTTCTCCTCCTCTTCTTATTTTCATTTTTCCTAATCTTATTTTCTTATTTTTGTTCATATTTCTTCTTCTTGTAACCCTAACCTAATTCTAAATATTACTAACCCTAATAATCTAGCACAAACCTAATAACAATAGGAATTAAATGACAAAAAAATCTTTTTATTTTTCTTCTTTTCTTCCTCTTTTTCTTCTTTTCTTCTCCTTTTTCTTCCTTTCTTCTCCTTTTTCTTCTTCTCTTCTCCTTTTTCTTCTTTTCTTCTACTGGCCGGAGTGTTGGGGAGGAGGGGCGGGGGGCTTACCGGCCGAAGAAGTCGACGGCGCGCGGCGAGGAGGACGGCGGCGGCGAGGAGGACGACGGCGACGGCGAGGAGGACGGCAGGCGGCGGCGAGCAGGACGTCGGGCAGCCTGACGGCGTCGTCGAGTTCGTCGTTGTGCCGCGCCGGGCAGGATAACGAGAGGAAGAAGAAGAGAAATGGACGATTTGGGTTGGAATTTTTTGAAGTCCCGCTTATATAGGTGGATCTTTAGTCCCGGGGCGTGGCTCCAACCGGGACTAAAGGGGGTCTTTAGTCCCGGGTGGACCCAAGGCCCGGGACTAAAGCCCCTCGTTTCCCGCCTTCTCGCTTGTCGAAAAGGGGTCTTTAGTCCCGGGACGTGGCTCCAACCGGGACTAAAGGGGTATTTACTCCCGGGGCGTGGCTCCACCCGGGACTAAAGCCCCTCCTCGGCTGCACGATAAGTTTAGTCCCACCTCGCCCAGCGAGGGGGACTAACACTTGTTTATAAGCCCCGCCGCAGCTTCTCCATCGAGCTCCTCTCTAAAGCAAGCTTACGGACCTAAACTCACTGAAAATTGTAACTATATTAGAAATTGTAGGGAAAATTCAATCTAAATTCAAATGAGAATTCACATTGAATTTTCTCTATGATTTCTAATATAGTTTCAATTTTTTTTTCTATTTTCATAATTAATAATTTTGACTATCCAAACTATTATCTATTTTGTTATTTTCAATTAAAAACTATGTTCATTAAAAATTCTTTTTGCATATTTGAGAATTTGACAAAACTATGATAATGAAAAGTGTTTCAAATTGAATAAATAATGCAAAACTATTATATATTTTCATAATTAATAATTTTCACCATCCAAACTATTACCTATTTTGTTATTTTCAATTAAAAACTATGTTTATTAAAAATTCTTTTTGCATATTTGAGAATTTGACAAAACTATGATAATGAAAAGTGTTTCAAATTTAATAAATAATGCAAAACTATTTTTTATTTTCATAATTAATAATTTTGACTATCCAAACTATTATCTATTTTGTTATTTTCAATTAAAAACTATGTTTATTAAAAATTCTTTTTGCATATTTGAGAATTTGACAAAACTATGATAATTAAAAGTGTTTCAAATTGAATAAATAATGCAAAACTATTTTTTATTTTCATAATTAATAATTTTGACTATCCAAACTATTATCTCTCGAAGTAGCAGCGTTTCGAACGAGAACTCATCTCTTACAAAGGATTTCATTTTTTGAACTTATTTGAACTCCATACTTTTTGTGTGTTCAAAATGCACCATTCAAAGGCACATCACAAAATTTCAACAATTTCTGACTTCATTTGGTATTCTTCGTGAATTTTCTTTTTTTTTTTTGAGCTAGTTGACCCTGAAATTGAAAAGCACTACAAATGAACTCTGAAAATGTTGAAAGTTGGCATTCTATCATCATTTCACCCACATAGCATGTGTTAAAAAGTTGAGAGGGCTACGACAAAAACTGGATGCACTTCGTGTACAAAACGGACAATCTCTCTCGAAGTAGTAGCGTTTCGAACAAGAACTCATCTCTTACAAAGGTATTTCATTTTTTTGAACTTATTTGAACTCCATACTTTTTGTGTGTTCAAAATGCACCATTCAAAGGCACACCACAAAATTTCAACAATTTCTGACTTCATTTGGTATATTTCGTGCATTTACTAAATTTTGTTGACCTAGTTGACCCTGAAATTGAAAAGCACTACAAATGAACTCTGAAAATGTTGAAAGTTGGCATGCTATCATCATTTCACCCACATAGCATGTGTTAAAACGTTGAGAGGGCTACGACAAAAACTGGATGTTGTTCGTGTACAAAACGGACAATCTCTCTCGAAGTAGCAGCGTTTCGAACGAGAACTCATCTCTTACAAAGGGATTTCATTTTTTTGAACTTATTTGAACTCCATAATTTTTGTCTGTTCAAAATGCACCATTCAAAGGCACATCACAAAATTTCAGCAATTTCTGACTTGATTTGGTATTCTTCGTGCATTTACTTATTTTTTTGAGCTAGTTGACCCTGAAATTGAAAAGCACTACAAATGAACTCTGAAAAGGTTGAAAGTTGGCATGCTATCATCATTTCACCCACATAGCATGTGTTAAAAAGTTGAGAGGGCTACGACAAAAACTGGATGCAGTTCGTGTACAAAACGGACAATCTCTCTCGAAGTAGCAACGTTTCGAACGAGAACTCATCTCTTACAAAGGGATTTCATATTTTTGAACTTATTTGAACTCCATACTTTTTGTGTGTTCAAATGCACCATTCAAAGGGACATCACAAAATTTCAACAATTGCTGACTTCATTTGGTATATTTCGTGCATTTACTTATTTTTATTGAGCTAGTTGACCCTGAAATTGAAAAGCACTACAAATGAACTCTGAAAATGTTGAAAGTTGGCATTCTATCATTATTTCACCCACATAGCATGTGTTAAGAAGTTGAGAGGGCAACGACAAAAACTGGATGCAGTTCGTGTACAAAACGGACAATCTCTCTCGAAGTAGCAGCGTTTCGAACGAGAACTCATCTCTTACAAAGGGATTTCATTTTTTTGAAATTATTTTAACTCCACACTTTTTGTGTGTTTAAAATGCACCATTCAAAGGCACATCACAAAATTTCAACAATTTCTAACTTCATTTGGTATTCTTCGTGCATTTACTTTTTTTTTTTGAGCTAGTTGACCCTGAAATTGTAACGCACTACAAATGAACTCTGAAAATGTTGAAAGTTGGCATGCTATCATCATTTCACCCACATAGCATGTGTTAAAAAGTTGAGAGGGCTACGACAAAAACTGGATGCAGTTCGTGTACAGAACGGACAATCTCTCTCGAAGTAGCAGCGTTTCGAACGAGAACTCATCTCTTACAAAGGGATTTCATTTTTTGAACTTATTTGAACTCCATACTTTTTGTGTGTTCAAAATGCACCATTCAAAGGGACATCACAAAATTTCAACAATTTCTGACTTCATTTGGTATATTTCGTGCGTTTACTAATTTTTTTTGAGCTAGTTGACCCTGAAATTGAAAAGCACTACAAATGAACTCTGAAAATGTTGAAAGTTGGCATGCTATCATCATTTCACCCACATAGCATGTGTTAAAAAGTTGAGAGGGCTACAACAAAAACTGGATGCAATTCGTGTACAAAACGGACAATCTCTCTCGAAGTAGCAGCGTTTCGAACGAGAACTCATCTGTTACAAAGGGATTTCATTATTTGAACTTATTTGAACTCCATAATTTTTGTGTGTTCAAAATGCACCATTCAAAGGCACATCACAAAATTTCAGCAATTTCTGACTTGATTTGGTATTCTTCGTGCATTTACTTATTTTTTTGAGCTAGTTGACCCTGAAATTGAAAAGCACTACAAATGAACTCTGAAAAGGTTGAAAGTTGGCATGCTATCATCATTTCACCCACATAGCATGTGTTAAAAAGTTGAGAGGGCTACGACAAAAACTGGATGCAGTTCGTGTACAAAACGGACAATCTCTCTCGAAGTAGCAACGTTTCGAACGAGAACTCATCTCTTACAAAGGGATTTCATATTTTTGAACTTATTTGAACTCCATACTTTTTGTGTGTTCAAATGCACCATTCAAAGGGACATCACAAAATTTCAACAATTGCTGACTTCATTTGGTATATTTCGTGCATTTACTTATTTTTATTGAGCTAGTTGACCCTGAAATTGAAAAGCACTACAAATGAACTCTGAAAATGTTGAAAGTTGGCATTCTATCATTATTTCACCCACATAGCATGTGTTAAGAAGTTGAGAGGGCAACGACAAAAACTGGATGCAGTTCGTGTACAAAACGGACAATCTCTCTCGAAGTAGCAGCGTTTCGAACGAGAACTCATCTCTTACAAAGGGATTTCATTTTTTTGAAATTATTTTAACTCCATACTTTTTGTGTGTTTAAAATGCACCATTCAAAGGCACATCACAAAATTTCAACAATTTCTAACTTCATTTGGTATTCTTCGTGCATTTACTTATTTTTTTTGAGCTAGTTGACCCTGAAATTGTAACGCACTACAAATGAACTCTGAAAATGTTGAAAGTTGGCATGCTATCATCATTTCACCCACATAGCATGTGTTAAAAAGTTGAGAGGGCTACGACAAAAACTGGATGCAGTTCGTGTACAGAACGGACAATCTCTCTCGAAGTAGCAGCGTTTCGAACGAGAACTCATCTCTTACAAAGGGATTTCATTTTTTGAACTTATTTGAACTCCATACTTTTTGTGTGTTCAAAATGCACCATTCAAAGGCACATAACAAAATTTCAACAATTTCTGACTTCATTTGGTATTCTTCGTGAATTTTTTTTTTTTGAGCTAGTTGACCCTGAAATTGAAAAGCACTACAAATGAACTCTGAAAATGTTGAAAGTTGGCATTCTATCATCATTTCACCCACATAGCATGTGTTAAAAAGTTGAGAGGGCTACGACAAAAACTGGATGCACTTCGTGTACAAAACGGACAATCTCTCTCGAAGTAGTAGCGTTTCGAACAAGAACTCATCTCTTACAAAGGTATTTCATTTTTTTGAACTTATTTGAACTCCATACTTTTTGTGTGTTCAAAATGCACCATTCAAAGGCACACCACAAAATTTCAACAATTTCTGACTTCATTTGGTATATTTCATGCATTTACTAAATTTTGTTGACCTAGTTGATCCTGAAATTGAAAAGCACTACAAATGAACTCTGAAAATGTTGAAAGTTGGCATGCTATCATCATTTCACCCACATAGCATGTGTTAAAACGTTGAGAGGGCTACGACAAAAACTGGATGTTGTTCGTGTACAAAACGGACAATCTCTCTCGAAGTAGCAGCGTTTCGAACGAGAACTCATCTCTTACAAAGGGATTTCATTTTTTTGAACTTATTTGAACTCCATAATTTTTGTGTGTTCAAAATGCACCATTCAAAGGCACATCACAAAATTTCAGCAATTTCTGACTTGATTTGGTATTCTTCGTGCATTTACTTATTTTTTTGAGCTAGTTGACCCTGAAATTGAAAAGCACTACAAATGAACTCTGAAAAGGTTGAAAGTTGGCATGCTATCATCATTTCACCCACATAGCATGTGTTAAAAAGTTGAGAGGGCTACGACAAAAACTGGATGCAGTTCGTGTACAAAACGGACAATCTCTCTCGAAGTAGCAACGTTTCGAACGAGAACTCATCTCTTACAAAGGGATTTCATATTTTTGAACTTATTTGAACTCCATACTTTTTGTGTGTTCAAATGCACCATTCAAAGGGGCATCACAAAATTTCAACAATTGCTGACTTCATTTGGTATATTTCGTGCATTTACTTATTTTTATTGAGCTAGTTGACCCTGAAATTGAAAATCACTACAAATGAACTCTGAAAATGTTGAAAGTTGGCATTCTATCATTATTTCACCCACATAGCATGTGTTAAGAAGTTGAGAGGGCAACGACAAAAACTGGATGCACTTCGTGTACAAAACGGACAATCTCTCTCGAAGTAGCAGCGTTTCGAACGAGAACTCATCTCTTACAAAGGGATTTCATTTTTTTGAAATTATTTTAACTCCATACTTTTTGTGTGTTTAAAATGCACCATTCAAAGGCACATCACAAAATTTCAACAATTTCTAACTTCATTTGGTATTCTTCGTGCATTTACTTTTTTTTTTTGAGCTAGTTGACCCTGAAATTGTAACGCACTACAAATGAACTCTGAAAATGTTGAAAGTTGGCATGCTATCATCATTTCACCCACATAGCATGTGTTAAAAAGTTGAGAGGGCTACGACAAAAACTGGATGCAGTTCGTGTACAGAACGGACAATCTCTCTCGAAGTAGCAGCGTTTCGAACGAGAACTCATCTCTTACAAAGGGATTTCATTTTTTGAACTTATTTGAACTCCATACTTTTTGTGTGTTCAAAATGCACCATTCAAAGGCACATAACAAAATTTCAACAATTTCTGACTTCATTTGGTATATTTCGTGCGTTTACTAATTTTTTTTGAGCTAGTTGACCCTGAAATTGAAAAGCACTACAAATGAACTCTGAAAATGTTGAAAGTTGGCATGCTATCATCATTTCACCCACATAGCATGTGTTAAAAAGTTGAGAGGGCTACAACAAAAACTGGATGCAATTCGTGTACAAAACGGACAATCTCTCTCGAAGTAGCAGCGTTTCGAACGAGAACTCATCTGTTACAAAGGGATTTCATTTTTTGAACTTATTTGAACTCCATAATTTTTGTGTGTTCAAAATGCACCATTCAAAGGCACATCACAAAATTTCAGCAATTTCTGACTTGATTTGGTATTCTTCGTGCATTTACTTATTTTTTTGAGCTAGTTGACCCTGAAATTGAAAAGCACTACAAATGAACTCTGAAAAGGTTGAAAGTTGGCATGCTATCAGCATTTCACCCACATAGCATGTGTTAAAAAGTTGAGAGGGCTACGACAAAAACTGGATGCACTTCGTGTACAAAACGGACAATCTCTCTCGAAGTAGCAGCGTTTCGAACAAGAACTCATTTCTTACAAAGGTATTTCATTTTTTTGAACTTATTTAAACTCCATACTTTTTGTGTGTTCAAAATGCACCATTCAAAGGCACACCACAAAATTTCAACAATTTCTGACTTCATTTGGTATATTTCGTGCATTTACTAAGTTTTGTTGACCTAGTTGACCCTGAAATTGAAAAGCACTACAAATGAACTCTGAAAATGTTGAAAGTTGGCATGCTATCATCATTTCACCCACATAGCATGTGTTAAAACGTTGAGAGGGCTACGACAAAAACTGGATGTTGTTCGTGTACAAAACGGACAATCTCTCTCGAAGTAGCAGCGTTTCGAACGAGAACTCATCTCTTACAAAGGGATTTCATTTTTTTGAACTTATTTGAACTACATAATTTTTGTGTGTTCAAAATGCACCATTCAAAGGCACATCACAAAATTTCAGCAATTTCTGACTTGATTTAGTATTCTTCGTGCATTTACTTATTTTTTTGAGCTAGTTGACCCTGAAATTGAAAAGCACTACAAATGAACTCTGAAAAGGTTGAAAGTTCGCATGCTATCATCATTTCACCCACATAGCATGTGTTAAAATGTTGAGAGGGCTACGACAAAAACTGGATGCAGTTCGTGTACAAAACGGACAATCTCTCTCGAAGTAGCAGCGTTTCGAACGAGAACTCATCTCTTACAAAGGGATTTCATATTTTTGAACTTATTTGAACTCCATACTTTTTGTGTGTTCAAATTCACCATTCAAAGGGACATCACAAAATTTCAACAATTTCTGACTTCATTTGGTATATTTCGTGCATTTACTTATTTTTTTTGAGCTAGTTGACCCTGAAATTGAAAAGCACTACAAATGAACTCTGAAAATGTTGAAAGTTGGCATTCTATCATCATTTCACCCACATAGCATGTGTTAAAAAGTTGAGAGGGCAACGACAAAAACTGGATGCAGTTCGTGTACAAAACGGACAATCTCTCTCGAAGTAGCAGCGTTTCGAACGAGAACTCATCTCTTACAAAGGGATTTCATTTTTTTGAACTTATTTGAACTCCATAATTTTTGTGTGTTCAAAATGCACCATTCAAAGGCACATCACAAAATTTCAGCAATTTCTCACTTGATTTGGTATTCTTCGTGCATTTACTTATTTTTTTGAGCTAGTTGACCCTGAAATTGAAAAGCACTACAAATGAACTCTGAAAAGGTTGAAAGTTGGCATGCTATCATCATTTCACCCACATAGCATGTGTTAAAAAGTTGAGAGGGCTACGACAAAAACTGGATGCAGTTCGTGTACAAAACGGACAATCTCTCTCGAAGTAGCAACGTTTCGAACGAGAACTCATCTCTTACAAAGGGATTTCATATTTTTGAACTTATTTGAACTCCATACTTTTTGTGTGTTCAAATGCACCATTCAAAGGGACATCACAAAATTTCAACAATTTCTGACTTCATTTGGTATATTTCGTGCATTTACTTATTTTTTTTGAGCTAGTTGACCCTGAAATTGAAAAGCACTACAAATGAACTCTGAAAATGTTGAAAGTTGGCATTCTATCATTATTTCACCCACATAGCATGTGTTAAAAAGTTGAGAGGGCAACGACAAAAACTGGATGCAGTTCGTGTACAAAACGGACAATCTCTCTCGTAGTAGCAGCGTTTCGAACGAGAACTCATCTCTTACAAAGGGATTTCATTTTTTTGAAATTATTTTAACTCCATACTTTTTGTGTGTTTAAAATGCACCATTCAAAGGCACATCACAAAATTTCAACAATTTCTAACTTCATTTGGTATTCTTCGTGCATTTACTTTTTTTTTTTTGAGCTAGTTGACCCTGAAATTGTAACGCACTACAAATGAACTCTGAAAATGTTGAAAGTTGGCATGCTATCATCATTTCACCCACATAGCATGTGTTAAAAAGTTGAGAGGGCTACGACAAAAACTGGATGCAGTTCGTGTACAGAACGGACAATCTCTCTCGAAGTAGCAGCGTTTCGAACGAGAACTCATCTCTTACAAAGGGATTTCATTTTTTTGAACTTATTTGAACTCCATACCTTTTGTGTGTTCAAAATGCACCATTCAAAGGCACATAACAAAATTTCAACAATTTCTGACTTCATTTGGTATATTTCATGCGTTTACTAATTTTTTTTGAGCTAGTTGACCCTGAAATTGAAAAGCACTACAAATGAACTCTGAAAATGTTGAAAGTTGGCATGCTATCATCATTTCACCCACATAGCATGTGTTAAAAAGTTGAGAGGGCTACAACAAAAACTGGATGCAATTCGTGTACAAAACGGACAATCTCTCTCGAAGTAGCAGCGTTTCGAACGAGAACTCATCTGTTACAAAGGGATTTCATTATTTGAACTTATTTGAACTCCATAATTTTTGTCTGTTCAAAATGCACCATTCAAAGGCACATCACAAAATTTCAGCAATTTCTGACTTGATTTGGTATTCTTCGTGCATTTACTTATTTTTTTGAGCTAGTTGACCCTGAAATTGAAAAGCACTACAAATGAACTCTGAAAAGGTTGAAAGTTGGCATGCTATCAGCATTTCACCCACATAGCATGTGTTAAAAAGTTGAGAGGGCTACGACAAAAAATGGATGCACTTCGTGTACAAAACGGACAATCTCTCTCGAAGTAGCAGCGTTTCGAACAAGAACTCATCTCTTACAAAGGTATTTCATTTTATTGAACTTATTTGAACTCCATACTTTTTGTGTGTTCAAAATGCACCATTCAAAGGCACACCACAAAATTTCAACAATTTTTGACTTCATTTGGTATATTTCGTGCATTTACTAAGTTTTGTTGACCTAGTTGACCCTGAAATTGAAAAGCACTACAAATGAACTCTGAAAATGTTGAAAGTTGGCATGCTATCATCATTTCACCCACATAGCATGTGTTAAAACGTTGAGAGGGCTACGACAAAAACTGGATGTTGTTCGTGTACAAAACGGACAATCTCTCTCGAAGTAGCAGCGTTTCGAACGAGAACTCATCTCTTACAAAGGGATTTCATTTTTTTGAACTTATTTGAACTCCATAATTTTTGTGTGTTCAAAATGCACCATTCAAAGGCACATCACAAAATTTCAGCAATTTCTCACTTGATTTGGTATTCTTCGTGCATTTACTTATTTTTTTGAGCTAGTTGACCCTGAAATTGAAAAGCACTACAAATGAACTCTGAAAAGGTTGAAAGTTGGCATGCTATCATCATTTCACCCACATAGCATGTGTTAAAAAGTTGAGAGGGCTACGACAAAAACTGGATGCAGTTCGTGTACAAAACGGACAATCTTTCTCGAAGTAGCAGCGTTTCGAACGAGAACTCATCTCTTACAAAGGGATTTCATATTTTTGATCTTATTTGAACTCCATACTTTTTGTGTGTTCAAATGCACCATTCAAAGGGACATCACAAAATTTCAACAATTTCTGACTTCATTTGGTATATTTCGTGCATTTACTTATTTTTTTTGAGCTAGTTGACCCTGAAATTGAAAAGCACTACAAATGAACTCTGAAAATGTTGAAAGTTGGCATTCTATCATTATTTCACCCACATAGCATGTGTTAAAAAGTTGAGAGGGCAACGACAAAAACTGGATGCAGTTCGTGTACAAAACGGACAATCTCTCTCGAAGTAGCAGCGTTTCGAACGAGAACTCATCTCTTACAAAGGGATTTCATTTTTTTGAAATTATTTTAACTCCATACTTTTTGTGTGTTTAAAATGCACCATTCAAAGGGACATCACAAAATTTCAACAATTTCTAACTTCATTTGGTATTCTTCGTGCATTTACTTATTTTTTTGAGCTAGTTGACCCTGAAATTGAAAAGCACTACAAATGAACTCTGAAAATGTTGAAAGTTGGGATGCTATCATCATTTCACCCACATAGCATGTGTTAAAAAGTTGAGAGGGCTACGACAAAAACTGGATGCAGTTCGTGTACAGAACGGACAATCTCTCTCGAAGTAGCAGCGTTTCGAACGAGAACTCATATCTTACAAAGGGATTTCATTTTTTTGAACTTATTTGAACTCCATACTTTTTGTGTGTTCAAAATGCACCATTCAAAGGCACATAACAAAATTTCAACAATTTCTGACTTCATTTGGTATATTTCGTGCGTTTACTAATTTTTTTTGAGCTAGTTGACCCTGAAATTGAAAAGCACTACAAATGAACTCTGAAAATGTTGAAAGTTGGCATGCTATCATCATCATAGCATGTGTTAAAAAGTTGATAGGGCTACGACAAAAACTGGATGCAGTTCGTGTACAAAACGGACAATCTCTCTCGAAGTAGCAGCGTTACGAACGAGAACTCATGTCTTACAAAGGGATTTCATTTTTTGAACTTATTCGAACTCCATACTTTTTGTGTGTTCAAAGTGCACCATTCAAAGGCACATCATAAAATTTCAACAATTTCTCACTTCATTTGGTATATTTCGTGCATTTACTTATTTTTTTTGAGTTAGTTGACCCTGAAATTGAATAGCACTACAAATGAACTCTGAAAATGTTGAAAGTTGGCATTCTATCATCATTTCACCCACATAGCATGTGTTAAAAAGTTGAGAGGGCTACGACAAAAACTGGATGCACTTCGTGTACAAAACGGACAATCTCTCTCGAAGTAGCAGCGTTTCGAACGAGAACTCATCTCTTACAAAGGGATTCCATTTTTTAAACTTATTTGAACTCCATACTTTTTGTGTGTTCAAAATGCACCATTCAAAGGCACACCACAAAATTTCAACAATTTCTGACTTCATTTGGTATATTTCGTGCATTTACTAAAAATTTTTGACCTAGTTGACCCTGAAATTGAAAAGCACTACAAATGAACTCTGAAAATGTTGAAAGTTGGCATGCTATCATCATTTCACCCGCATAGCATGTGTTAAAATGTTGAGAGGGCTACAACAAAAACTGGATGTAGTTCGTGTACAAAACGGACAATCTCTCTCGAAGTAGCAACGTTTCGAACGAGAACTCATCTCTTACAAAGGGATTTCATTTTTTGAACTTATTTGAACTCCATACTTTTTGTGTGTTAAAAATGCACCATTCAAAGGCACATCACAAAATTTCAGCAATTTCTGACTTCATTTGGTATTCTTCGTGCATTTACTTATTTTTTTGAGCTAGTTGACCCTGAAATTGAAAAGCACTACAAATGAACTCTGAAAATGTTGAAAGTTGTCATGCTATCATCATGTCACCAACATAGCATGTGTTAAAAAGTTGAGAGGGCTACGATAAAAACTGGATGCAGTTCGTGTACAAAACGGACAATCTCTCTCGAAGTAGCAGCGTTTCGAACGAGAACTCATCTCTTACAAAGGGATTTCATTTTTGTGAACTTATTTGAACTCCATACTTTTTGTGTGTTCAAAATGCACCATTCAAAGGCACATCACAAAATTTCAACAATTTCTGACTTCATTTGGTATTCTTCGTGCATTTACTTTTTTTTTGAGCTAGTTGACCCTGAAATTGAAAAGCACTACAAATGAACTGTGAAAATGTTGAAAGTTGGCATTCTATCATCATTTCACCCACATAGCACGTGTGAAAAAGTTGAGAGGGCTACGACAAAAACTGGATGCACTTCGTGTACAAAACGGACAATCTCTCTCGAAGTAGCAGCGTTTCGAACGAGAACTCATCTCTTACAAAGGCATTTCATTTTTTTGAACTTATTTGAACTCCATACTTTTTGTGTGTTCAAAATGCACCATTCAAAGGCACACCACAAAATTTCAACAATTTCTGACTTCATTTGGTATATTTCGTGCATTTACTAATTGTTTTTGAGCTAGTTGACCCTGAAATTGAAATGCACTACAAATGAACTCTGAAAATGTTGAAAGTTGGCATGCTATCATCATTTCACCCACATAGCATGTGTTAAAAAGTTGAGAGGGCTACTGCAAAAACTAGATGCAGTTCGTGTACAAAACGGACAATCTCTCTCGAAGTAGCAGCGTTTCGAACGAGAACTCATCTCTTACAAAGGGATTTGATTTTTTGAACTTATTTGAACTCCATACTTTTTGTGTGTTCAAAATGCACCATTCAAAGGCACATCACAAAATTTCAACAATTTCTGACTTCATTTGGTATTCTTCGTGCATTTACTTATTTTTTTGAGCTAGTTGACCCTGAAATTGAAAAGCACTACAATTGAACTCTGAAAATGTTGAAAGTTGCCATTCCATCATCATTTCACCCACATAGCATGTGTTAAAAAGTTGAGAGGGCTACGACAAAAACTGGATGCAGTTCGTGTACAAAACGGACAATCTCTCTCGAAGTAGCGGCGTTTCGAACGAGAAATCATCTCTTACAAAGGGATTTCATTTTTTTGAACTTATTTGAACTCCATACTTTTTGTGTGTTCAAAATGCACCATTCAAAGGCACACCACAAAATTTCAACAATTTCTGAGTTCATTTGGTATATTTCGTGCATTTACTAAATTTTTTTGACCTAGTTGACCCTGAAATTGAAAAGCACTACAAATGAACTCTGAAAATGTTGAAAGTTGGCATGCTATCATCATTTCACCCACATAGCATGTGTTAAAAAGTTGAGAGGGGTACGACAAAAACTGGATGCAGTTCGTGTACAAAACGGACAATCTCTCTCGAAGTAGCAGCGTTTCGAACGAGAACTCATCTCTTACAAAGGGATTTCATTTTTTTTGAACTTATTTGAACTCCCTACTTTTTGTGTGTTCAAAATGCACCATTCACAGGCACATCACAAAATTTCAACAATTTCTTACTGCATTTGGTATTCTTCGTGCATTTACTTATTTTTTTTGAGTTAGTTGACCCTGAAATTGAAAAGCACTACAAATGAACTGTGAAAATGTTGAAAGTTGGCATTCTATCATCATTTCACCCACATAGCATGTGTTAAAAATTTGAGAGGGCTACGACAAAAACTGGATGCACTTCGTGTACAAAACGGACAATCTCTCTCGAAGTAGCAGCGTTTCGAACGAGAACTCATCTCTTACAAAGGGATTTCATTTTTTTGAACTTATTTGAACTCCATACTTTTTGTGTGTTCAAAATGCACCATTCAAAGGAACACCACAAAATTTCAACAATTTCTGACTTCATTTGGTATATTTCGTGCATTTACTAATTGTTTTTGAGCTAGTTGACCCTGAAATTGAAAAGCACTACAAATGAACTCTGAAAATGTTGAAAGTTGGCATGCTATCATCATTTCACCCACATAGCATGTGTTAAAAAGTTGAGAGGGCTACTACAAAAACTGGATGCAGTTCGTGTACAAAACGGACAATCTCTCTCAAAGTAGCAGCGTTTCGAACGAGAACTCATCTCTTACAAAGGGATTTCATTTTTTGAACTTATTTGAACTCCATACTTTTTGTGTGTTCAAAATGCACCATTCAAAGGCACATCACAAAATTTCAACAATTTCTGACTTCATTTGGTATTCTTCGTGCATTTACTTATTTTTTTAGCTAGTTGACCCTGAAATTGAAAAGCACTACAATTGAACTCTGAAAATGTTGAAAGTTGCCATTCCATCATCATTTCACCCACATAGCATGTGTTAAAAAGTTGAGTGGGCTACGACAAAAACTGGATGCAGTTCGTGTACAAAACGGACAATCTCTCTCGAAGTAGCAGCGTTTCGAACGAGAAATCATCTCTTACAAAGGGATTTCATTTTTTTGAACTTATTTGAACTCCATACTTTTTGTGTGTTCAAAATGCACCATTCAAAGGCACACCACAAAATTTCAACAATTTCTGAGTTCATTTGGTATATTTCGTGCATTTACTAAAATTTTTTGACCTAGTTGACCCTGAAATTGAAAAGCACTACAAATGAACTCTCAAAATGTTGAAAGCTGGCATGCTATCATCATTTCACCCACATAGCATGTGTTAAAAAGTTGAGAGGGGTACGACAAAAACTGGATGCAGTTCGTGTACAAAGCGGACAATCTCTCTCGAAGTAGCAGCGTTTCGAACGAGAAATCATCTCTTACAAAGGGATTTCATTTTTTGAACTTATTTGAACTCCATACTTTTTGTGTGTTCAAAATGCACCATTCAAAGGCACACCACAAAATTTCAACAATTTCTGAGTTCATTTGGTATATTTCGTGCATTTACTAATTGTTTTTGAGCTAGTTGACCCTGAAATTGAAAAGCACTACAAATGAACTCTGAAAATGTTGAAAGTTGCCATTCCATCATCATTTCACCCACATAGCATGTGTTAAAAAGTTGAGAGGGCTACTACAAAAACTGGATGCAGTTCGTGTACAAAACGGACAATCTCTCTCGAAGTAGCAGCGTTTCGAACGAGAACTCATCTCTTACAAAGGGATTTCATTTTTTTGAACTTATTTGAACTCCATACTTTTTGTGTGTTCAAAATGCACCATTCAAAGGCACATCACAAAATTTCAACAATTTCCGACTTCATTTGGTATTCTTCGTGCATTTACTTATTTTTTTGAGCTCGTTGACCCTGAAATTGAAAAGCACTACAATTGAACTCTGAAAATGTTGAAAGTTGCCATTCCATCATCATTTCACCCACATAGCATGTGTTAAAAAGTTGAGAGGGCTACGACAAAAACTGGATGCAGTTCGTGTACAAAACGGACAATCTCTCTCGAAGTAGCAGCGTTTCGAACGAGAACTCATCTCTTACAAAGGGATTTCATTTTTGTGAACTTATTTGAACTCCATACTTTTTGTGTGTTCAAAATGCACCATTCAAAGGCACATCACAAAATTTCAACAATTTCTGACTTCATTTGGTATTCTTCGTGCATTTACTTTTTTTTTTGAGCTAGTTGACCCTGAAATTGAAAAGCACTACAAATGAACTGTGAAAATGTTGAAAGTTGGCATTCTATCATCATTTCACCCACATAGCACGTGTGAAAAAGTTGAGAGGGCTACGACAAAAACTGGATGCACTTCGTGTACAAAACGGACAATCTCTCTCGAAGTAGCAGCGTTTCGAACGAGACCTCATCTCTTACAAAGGGATTTGATTTTTTGAACTTATTTGAACTCCATACTTTTTGTGTGTTCAAAATGCACCATTCAAAGGCACATCACAAAATTTCAACAATTTCTGACTTCATTTGGTATTCTTCGTGCATTTACTTATTTTTTTGAGCTAGTTGACCCTGAAATTGAAAAGCACTACAATTGAACTCTGAAAATGTTGAAAGTTGCCATTCCATCATCATTTCACCCACATAGCATGTGTTAAAAAGTTGAGAGGGCTACGACAAAAACTGGATGCAGTTCGTGTACAAAACGGACAATCTCTCTCGAAGTAGCGGCGTTTCGAACGAGAAATCATCTCTTACAAAGGGATTTCATTTTTTTGAACTTATTTGAACTCCATACTTTTTGTGTGTTCAAAATGCACCATTCAAAGGCACACCACAAAATTTCAACAATTTCTGAGTTCATTTGGTATATTTCGTGCATTTACTAAATTTTTTTGACCTAGTTGACCCTGAAATTGAAAAGCACTACAAATGAACTCTGAAAATGTTGAAAGTTGGCATGCTATCATCATTTCACCCACATAGCATGTGTTAAAAAGTTGAGAGGGGTACGACCAAAACTGGATGCAGTTCGTGTACAAAACGGACAATCTCTCTCGAAGTAGCAGCGTTTCGAACGAGAACTCATCTCTTACAAAGGGATTTCATTTTTTTGAACTTATTTGAACTCCCTACTTTTTGTGTGTTCAAAATGCACCATTCACAGGCACATCACAAAATTTCAACAATTTCTTACTGCATTTGGTATTCTTCGTGCATTTACTTATTTTTTTTGAGTCAGTTGACCCTGAAATTGAAAAGCACTACAAATGATCTGTGAAAATGTTGAAAGTTGGCATTCTATCATCATTTCACGCACATAGCATGTGTTAAAAATTTGAGAGGGCTACGACAAAAACTGGATGCACTTCGTGTACAAAACGGACAATCTCTCTCGAAGTAGCAGCGTTTCGAACGAGAACTCATCTCTTACAAAGGGATTTCATTTTTTTGAACTTATTTGAACTCCATACTTTTTGTGTGTTCAAAATGCACCATTCAAAGGAACACCACAAAATTTCAACAATTTCTGACTTCATTTGGTATATTTCGTGCATTTACTAATTGTTTTTGAGCTAGTTGACCCTGAAAATGAAAAGCACTACAAATGAACTCTGAAAATGTTGAAAGTTGGCATGCTATCATCATTTCACCCACATAGCATGTGTTAAAAAGTTGAGAGGGCTACTACAAAAACTGGATGCAGTTCGTGTACAAAACGGACAATCTCTCTCAAAGTAGCAGCGTTTCGAACGAGAACTCATCTCTTACAAAGGGATTTCATTTTTTGAACTTATTTGAACTCCATACTTTTTGTGTGTTCAAAATGCACCATTCAAAGGCACATCACAAAATTTCAACAATTTCTGACTTCATTTGGTATTCTTCGTGCATTTACTTATTTTTTTAGCTAGTTGACCCTGAAATTGAAAAGCACTACAATTGAACTCTGAAAATGTTGAAAGTTGCCATTCCATCATCATTTCACCCACATAGCATGTGTTAAAAAGTTGAGAGGGCTACGACAAAAACTGGATGCAGTTCGTGTACAAAACGGACAATCTCTCTCGAAGTAGCAGCGTTTCGAACGAGAAATCATCTCTTACAAAGGGATTTCATTTTTTTGAACTTATTTGAACTCCATACTTTTTGTGTGTTCAAAATGCACCATTCAAAGGCACACCACAAAATTTCAACAATTTCTGAGTTCATTTGGTATATTTCGTGCATTTACTAAAATTTTTTGACCTAGTTGACCCTGAAATTGAAAAGCACTACAAATGAACTCTCAAAATGTTGAAAGCTGGCATGCTATCATCATTTCACCCACATAGCATGTGTTAAAAAGTTGAGAGGGGTACGACAAAAACTGGATGCAGTTCGTGTACAAAGCGGACAATCTCTCTCGAAGTAGCAGCGTTTCGAACGAGAAATCATCTCTTACAAAGGGATTTCATTTTTTGAACTTATTTGAACTCCATACTTTTTGTGTGTTCAAAATGCACCATTCAAAGGCACACCACAAAATTTCAACAATTTCTGAGTTCATTTGGTATATTTCGTGCATTTACTAATTGTTTTTGAGCTAGTTGACCCTGAAATTGAAAAGCACTACAAATGAACTCTGAAAATGTTGAAAGTTGGCATCCTATCATCATTTCACCCACATAGCATGTGTTAAAAAGTTGAGAGGGCTACTACAAAAACTGGATGCAGTTCGTGTACAAAACGGACAATCTCTCTCGAAGTAGCAGCGTTTCGAACGAGAACTCATCTCTTACAAAGGGATTTCATTTTTTTGAACTTATTTGAACTCCATACTTTTTGTGTGTTCAAAATGCACCATTCAAAGGCACATCACAAAATTTCAACAATTTCTGACTTCATTTGGTATTCTTCGTGCATTTACTTATTTTTTTGAGCTCGTTGACCCTGAAATTTAAAAGCACTACAATTGAACTCTGAAAATGTTGAAAGTTGCCATTCCATCATCATTTCACCCACATAGCATGTGTTAAAAAGTTGAGAGGGCTACGACAAAAACTGGATGCAGTTCGTGTACAAAACGGACAATCTCTCTCGAAGTAGCAGCGTTTCGAACGAGAACTCATCTCTTACAAAGGGATTTCATTTTTGTGAACTTATTTGAACTCCATACTTTTTGTGTGTTCAAAATGCACCATTCAAAGGCACATCACAAAATTTCAACAATTTCTGACTTCATTTGGTATTCTTCGTGCATTTACTTTTTTTTTGAGCTAGTTGACCCTGAAATTGAAAAGCACTACAAATGAACTGTGAAAATGTTGAAAGTTGGCATTCTATCATCATTTCACCCACATAGCACGTGTGAAAAAGTTGAGAGGGCTACGACAAAAACTGGATGCACTTCGTGTACAAAACGGACAATCTCTCTCGAAGTAGCAGCGTTTCGAACGAGAACTCATCTCTTACAAAGGCATTTCATTTTTTTGAACTTATTTGAACTCCATACTTTTTGTGTGTTCAAAATGCACCATTCAAAGGCACACCACAAAATTTCAACAATTTCTGACTTCATTTGGTATATTTCGTGCATTTACTAATTGTTTTTGAGCTAGTTGACCCTGAAATTGAAATGCACTACAAATGAACTCTGAAAATGTTGAAAGTTGGCATGCTATCATCATTTCACCCACATAGCATGTGTTAAAAAGTTGAGAGGGCTACTGCAAAAACTAGATGCAGTTCGTGTACAAAACGGACAATCTCTCTCGAAGTAGCAGCGTTTCGAACGAGAACTCATCTCTTACAAAGGGATTTGATTTTTTGAACTTATTTGAACTCCATACTTTTTGTGTGTTCAAAATGCACCATTCAAAGGCACATCACAAAATTTCAACAATTTCTGACTTCATTTGGTATTCTTCGTGCATTTACTTATTTTTTTGAGCTAGTTGACCCTGAAATTGAAAAGCACTACAATTGAACTCTGAAAATGTTGAAAGTTGCCATTCCATCATCATTTCACCCACATAGCATGTGTTAAAAAGTTGAGAGGGCTACGACAAAAACTGGATGCAGTTCGTGTACAAAACGGACAATCTCTCTCGAAGTAGCGGCGTTTCGAACGAGAAATCATCTCTTACAAAGGGATTTCATTTTTTTGAACTTATTTGAACTCCATACTTTTTGTGTGTTCAAAATGCACCATTCAAAGGCACACCACAAAATTTCAACAATTTCTGAGTTCATTTGGTATATTTCGTGCATTTACTAAAATTTTTTGACCTAGTTGACCCTGAAATTGAAAAGCACTATAAATGAACTCTGAAAATGTTGAAAGTTGGCATGCTATCATCATTTCACCCACATAGCATGTGTTAAAAAGTTGAGAGGGGTACGACCAAAACTGGATGCAGTTCGTGTACAAAACGGACAATCTCTCTCGAAGTAGCAGCGTTTCGAACGAGAACTCATCTCTTACAAAGGGATTTCATTTTTTTTGAACTTATTTGAACTCCCTACTTTTTGTGTGTTCAAAATGCACCATTCACAGGCACATCACAAAATTTCAACAATTTCTTACTGCATTTGGTATTCTTCGTGCATTTACTTATTTTTTTTGAGTTAGTTGACCCTGAAATTGAAAAGCACTACAAATGAACTGTGAAAATGTTGAAAGTTGGCATTCTATCATCATTTCACGCACATAGCATGTGTTAAAAATTTGAGAGGGCTACGACAAAAACTGGATGCACTTCGTGTACAAAACGGACAATCTCTCTCGAAGTAGCAGCGTTTCGAACGAGAACTCATCTCTTACAAAGGGATTTCATTTTTTTGAACTTATTTGAACTCCATACTTTTTGTGTGTTCAAAATGCACCATTCAAAGGAACACCACAAAATTTCAACAATTTCTGACTTCATTTGGTATATTTCGTGCATTTACTAATTGTTTTTGAGCTAGTTGACCCTGAAATTGAAAAGCACTACAAATGAACTCTGAAAATGTTGAAAGTTGGCATGCTATCATCATTTCACCCACATAGCATGTGTTAAAAAGTTGAGAGGGCTACTACAAAAACTGGATGCAGTTCGTGTACAAAACGGACAATCTCTCTCAAAGTAGCAGCGTTTCGAACGAGAACTCATCTCTTACAAAGGGATTTCATTTTTTGAACTTATTTGAACTCCATACTTTTTGTGTGTTCAAAATGCACCATTGAAAGGCACATCACAAAATTTCAACAATTTCTGACTTCATTTGGTATTCTTCGTGCATTTACTTATTTTTTTAGCTAGTTGACCCTGAAATTGAAAAGCACTACAATTGAACTCTGAAAATGTTGAAAGTTGCCATTCCATCATCATTTCACCCACATAGCATGTGTTAAAAAGTTGAGAGGGCTACGACAAAAACTGGATGCAGTTCGTGTACAAAACGGACAATCTCTCTCGAAGTAGCAGCGTTTCGAACGAGAAATCATCTCTTACAAAGGGATTTCATTTTTTTGAACTTATTTGAACTCCATACTTTTTGTGTGTTCAAAATGCACCATTCAAAGGCACACCACAAAATTTCAACAATTTCTGAGTTCATTTGGTATATTTCGTGCATTTACTAAAATTTTTTGACCTAGTTGACCCTGAAATTGAAAAGCACTACAAATGAACTCTCAAAATGTTGAAAGCTGGCATGCTATCATCATTTCACCCACATAGCATGTGTTAAAAAGTTGAGAGGGGTACGACAAAAACTGGATGCAGTTCGTGTACAAAGCGGACAATCTCTCTCGAAGTAGCAGCGTTTCGAACGAGAAATCATCTCTTACAAAGGGATTTCATTTTTTGAACTTATTTGAACTCCATACTTTTTGTGTGTTCAAAATGCACCATTCAAAGGCACACCACAAAATTTCAACAATTTCTGAGTTCATTTGGTATATTTCGTGCATTTACTAATTGTTTTTGAGCTAGTTGACCCTGAAATTGAAAAGCACTACAAATGAACTCTGAAAATGTTGAAAGTTGGCATCCTATCATCATTTCACCCACATAGCATGTGTTAAAAAGTTGAGAGGGCTACTACAAAAACTGGATGCAGTTCGTGTACAAAACGGACAATCTCTCTCGAAGTAGCAGCGTTTCGAACGAGAACTCATCTCTTACAAAGGGATTTCATTTTTTTGAACTTATTTGAACTCCATACTTTTTGTGTGTTCAAAATGCACCATTCAAAGGCACATCACAAAATTTCAACAATTTCTGACTTCATTTGGTATTCTTCGTGCATTTACTTATTTTTTTGAGCTCGTTGACCCTGAAATTTAAAAGCACTACAATTGAACTCTGAAAATGTTGAAAGTTGCCATTCCATCATCATTTCACCCACATAGCATGTGTTAAAAAGTTGAGAGGGCTACGACAAAAACTGGATGCAGTTCGTGTACAAAACAGACAATCTCTCTCGAAGTAGCAGCGTTTCGAACGAGAAATCATCTCTTACAAAGGGATTTCATTTTTTTGAACTTATTTGAACTCCATACTTTTTGTGTGTTCAAAATGCACCATTCAAAGGCACACCACAAAATTTCAACAATTTCTGAGTTCATTTGGTATATTTCGTGCATTTACTAATTGTTTTTGACCTAGTTGACCCTGAAATTGAAAAGCACTACAAATGAACTCTGAAAATGTTGAAAGCTGGCATGCTATCATCATTTCACCCACATAGCATGTGTTAAAAAGTTGAGAGGGGTACGACAAAAACTGGATGCAGTTCGTGTACAAAACGGACAATCTCTCTCGAAGTAGCAGCGTTTCGAACGAGAACTCATCTCTTACAAAGGGATTTCATTTTTTTTGAACTTATTTGAACTCCCTACTTTTTGTGTGTTCAAAATGCACCATTCAAAGGCACATCACAAAATTTTAGCAATTTCAGACTTCATTTGGTATTCTTCGTGCATTTACTTATTTTTTTGAGCTAGTTGACCCTGAAATTGAAAAGCACTACAAATGAACTCTGAAAATGTTGAAAGTTGGCATGCTATCATCATTTCACCCACATAGAATGTGTTAAAAAGTTGAGAGGGCTACGACAAAAACTGGATGCAGTTCGTGTACAAAACGGACAATCTCTCTCGAAGTAGCAGCGTTTCGAACGAGAACTCATCTCTTACAAAGGGATTTCATTTTTTTTGAACTTATTTGAACTCCATACTTTTCGTGTGTTCAAAATGCACCATTCAAAGGCACACCGCAAAATTTCAGTAATTTCTGACTTCATTTGGTATATTTCGTGCATTTACTTATTTTTTTGAGCTAGTTGACCTTGAAATTGAAAAGCACTACAAATGAACTCTGAAAATGTTGAAAGTTGGCATGCTATCATCATTTCACCCACATAGCATGTGTTAAAAAGTTGAGAGGGCTACGACAAAAACTGGATGCAGTTCTTGTACAAAACGGACAATCTCTCTCGAAGTAGTAGCGTTTCGAACGAGAACTCATCTCTTACAAAGGGATTTCATTTTTTTGAACTTATTTGAACTCCATACTTTTTGTGTGTTCAAAATGCACCATTCAAAGGCACATCACAAAATTTCAACAATTTCTGACTTCATTTGGTATTCTTCGTGCATTTACTTATTTGTTTTGAGCTAGTTGACCTTGAAATTGAAAAGCACTACAAATGAACTCTGGAAATGTTGAAAGTTGGCATGCTATCATCATTTCACCCACATAGAATGTGTTAAAAAGTTGAGAGGGCTACGACAAAAACTGGATGCAGTTCGTGTACAAAACGGACAATCTCTCTCGAAGTAGCAGCGTTTCGAACGAGAACTCATCTCTTACAAAGGGATTTCATTTTTTTTTGAACTTATTTGAACTCCATACTTTTTGTGTGTTCAAAATGCACCATTCAAAGGCACACCACAAAATTTCAGTAATTTCTGACTTCATTTGGTATATTTCGTGCATTTACTTATTTTTTTGAGCTAGTTGACCCTGAAATTGAAAAGCACTACAAATGAACTCTGAAAATGTTGAAAGTTGGCATGCTATCATCATTTCACCCACATAGCATGTGTTAAAAAGTTGAGAGGGCTACGACAAAAACTGGATGCAGTTCGTGTACAAAACGGACAATCTCTCTCGAAGTAGTAGCGTTTCGAACGAGAACACATCTCTTACAAAGGGATTTCATTTTTTTGAACTTATTTGAACTCCATACTTTTTGTGTGTTCAAAATGCACCATTCAAAGGCACATCACAAAATTTCAACAATTTCTGACATCATTTGGTACTCTTCGTGCATTTACTTATTTGTTTTGAGCTAGTTGACCTTGAAATTGAAAAGCACTACAAATGAACTCTGGAAATGTTGAAAGTTTGCATGCTATCATCATTTCACCCACATAGCATGTGTTAAAATTTGAGAGGGCTACGACAAAAACTGGATGCACTTCGTGTACAAAACGGACAATCTCTCTGGAAGTAGCAGTGTTTCGAACGAGAACTCATCTCTTACAAAGGGATTTCATTTTTTTGAACTTATTTGAACTCCATACTTTTTGTGTGTTCAAAATGCACCATTCAAAGGCACACCACAAAATTTCAGTAATTTCTGACTTCATTTGGTATATTTCGTGCATTTACTAATTGTTTTGAGCGAAATGACCCTGAAATTGAAAAGCACTACAAATGAACTCTGAAAATGTTGAAAGTTGGCATGCTATCATAATTTCACCCACATAGCATGTGTTAAAAAGTTGAGAGTGCTATGACAAAAATTGGATGCAGTTCGTGTACAAAACGGACAATCTCTCTCGAAGTAGCAGCGTTTCGAACGAGAACTCATCTCTTACAAAGGGATTTCATTTTTTGAACTTATTTGAACTCCATACTTTTTGTGTGTTCAAAATGCACCATTCAAAGGCACATCACAAAATTTCAACAATTTCTGACTTCATTTGGTATTCTTCGTGCATTTACTTATTTTTTTGAGCTAGTTGACCCTGAAAATGAAAAGCACTACAAATGAACTCTGGAAATGTTGAAAGTTAGCATGCTATCATCATTTCACCCACATAGCATGTGTTAAAAAGTTGAGAGGGCTACGACAAAAACTGGATCCAGTTCGTGTACAAAACAGACAATCTCTCTCGAAGTAACAGCGTTTCGAACGAGAACTCATCTCTTACAAAGGGATTTCATTTTTTTGAACTTATTTGAACTCCATACTATTTGTGTGTTCAAAATGCACTATTCAAAGGCACATCACAAAATTTCAGCAATTTCTGACTTCATTTGGTATTCTTCGTGCATTTACTTTTTTTTTGAGCTAGTTGACCCTGAAATTGAAAAGCACTACAAATGAACTCTGAAAATGTTGAAAGTTGGCATGCTATCATCATTTCACCCACATAGCATGTGTTAAAAAGTTGAGAGTGCTATGACAAAAATTGGATGCAGTTCGTGTACAAAACGGACAATCTCTCTCGAAGTAGCAGCGTTTCGAACGAGAACTTATCTCTTACAAAGGGATTTCATTATTTTGAACTCCATACTTTTTGTGTGTTCAAAATGCACCATTCAAAGGCACATCAGAAAATTTCAACAATTTCTGACTTCATTTGGTATTCTTCGTGCATTTACTTATTTTTTTGAGCTAGTTGACCCTGAAATTGAAAAGCACTATAAATGAACTCTGGAAATGTTGAAAGTTGGCATGCTATCATCATTTCACCCACATAGCATGTGTTAAAAAGTTGAGAGGGCTACGACAAAAACTGGATACAGTTCGTGTACAAAACGGACAATCTCTCTCGAAGTAGCAACGTTTCGAACGAGAACTCATCTCTTACAAAGGGATTTCATTTTTTTGAACTTATTTGAACTCCATACTTTTTGTGTGTTCAAAATGCACCATTCAAAGGCACATCACAAAATTTCAGCAATTTCTGACTTCATTTGGTATTCTTCGTGCTTTTACTTATTTTTTTGAGCTAGTTGACCCTGAAATTGAAAAGCACTACAAATGAACTCTGAAAATGTTGAAAGTTGGCATGCTATCATCATTTCACCCACATAGCATGTGTTAAAAAGTTGAGAGTGCTAAGACAAAAACTGGATGCAGTTCGTGTACAAAACGGACAATCTCTCTCGAAGTAGCAGCGTTTCGAACGAGAACTCATCTCTTACAAAGGGATTTCATTTTTTTGAACTTATTTGAACTCCATACTTTTTGTGTGTTCAAAATGCACCATTCAAAGGCACATCACAAAATTTCAACAATTTCTGACTTCATTTGGTATTCTTAGTGCATTTACTTAGTTTTTTTGAGCTAGTTGACCCTGAAATTGAAAAGCACTACAAATGAACTCTGAAAATGTTGAAAGTTGGCATGCTATCATCATTTCACCCACATAGCATGTGTTAAAAAGCTGAGAGGGCTACGACAAAAACTGGATGCAGTTCGTGTACAAAACGGACAATCTCTCTCGAAGTAGCAGCGTTTCGAACGAGAACTCATCTCTTACAAAGGGATTTCATTTTTTTGAACTTATTTGAACTCCATACTTTTTGTGTTTTCAAAATGCACCATTCAAAGGCACATAACAAAGGGCTAAACCATTCAAAAGTAGCAAATGAAGTTAGAAAGGGCTAAACCATTCAAATTTGGAAACTATAATGGCACAAACAGAAACTAGACATATATAAATTGGTCCAAGAACTACATGATACTAGTCCAAACAATACATAATAATAGCTACCATACATATATATACAAGTGTTCGACGTTCAGAACACTACTCGTCTGAATCGTCTGAATCAGAATGTCCACCTTCCTCGAGGTGACGCTGGCCATAGTGGACGACTCGAATCTTGCGGTACAACTTGTATGAAATGTATGCATCTTTTGCTGCATACTCAATGTTGATATCATCAAGTGGGCCCTTCTCCCAAAGTTTGTGCTGAGACTTTGGAAAACTAGTCTTCATATCAGCATATGAATCGTCGATCAAGGCAACTGCCATATGAGCCATCGAAGTCCTATCATGTCGAAGCCTGAATATCGTTTGGAGATCAACGAGGCAACCAACTGGTATCTCAATACCGAAGCTGTGCCTCATCTTCAGCTTGTTGTTCCTTATGTCAACGCTAGCAAAAGTGATGCCGTTGCGAAGGAAGTCCATGAGTTCTGGACAATGCTTGTCACTCCTGCAACAGAAACAAATTAAAATGGAACAAATTTTACATACTGCTACAATAAGGAAACATGTTTCACTACAACTAAAGAGAAAATTATCTTTAGGATTCAAATAGAACATATGCAATGGAACCTAGAGAGATCACTATAGCTATCCAATGGAACCTAGAGAGATCACTAGCTATATGCAATTTTCATGACTATGACATATCATATTGCTATCCAATGGAACCTAGAGAGATCACTAGCTATATTCAATTTTCATAACCTTGGATCAAAGAACACCGCATAAAATTGTATCACTACAACTATGATTTCAATGGAACATATTGAACCAATCAGATTTTTCAGATTGTGGAACACTATTCCAATCAGATTGTGTTCCCTTCAACTAATCAAAATTGTTTGACTACAACTATTTGAAGTGAACCAACTATGATTCCAATGGAACATATTAAACACTAGTTGATTCTAATACGATTTTTTAGATTATGGAACACTATTCCAATCAGATTGTGTTCCCCTTCAACTAATCAAAATTGTTTCACTACAACTATTTGAAGGGACCCAACTATCATTCCAATGGAACATATTAAACACTAGTTGATTCTAATACGATTTTTCAGATTATGGAACACTATTCCAATTAGATTGTGTTCCCCTTCAACTAATCAAAATTGTTTCACTACAACTATTTGAAGGGAACCAACTATGATTGAAACAAATAAACTTACAATGTGATTATCTTGGATCAAAGAAAGCCTCAAAACTTACCTCGCCCATTGGAAGATCAAGACATGGCGTGCGAAGCATAGTTGGATGACGTCAACACCGCGTTGATCGGCCGTGTACTCCATATCAAGCCCCAAGAACTTCTCATGATCCACTGCGTTGTCAAACCATTTTTCCTTCCACTGTTGAAGAAAAAACGGCACCTCGCTGCTCAGGTTCGTGTACACGACATCGAGCATGGTCGTGCCATGTGCGAGCACCTTATGAAATCTAGTTGGCATGGTGGAAGAAGAGAAGGGAAGAAGAGAGGAGAAGAACAGAGAGAGAGAGCGAGAGAGAAGAAGAAACAGATAAATCGCGACTGTGCTTCGGTTCGTGCTTTTCATCGCCCGAAACGACGCGGGATGCAAACCGCTTGGGTCTTTAGTCCCGGGTTGAGCCACCAACCGGGACTAAAGGTGTATACCAACGGTCGCCACCACTACGGCAGGACACGTGTTAGTCCTTTAGTCCCGGGTTGATCCACCAACCGGGACTAAAGGGGGATACGAACGGTTGCCACCACCACTGCCCGCCGCGTAGCCCTTTAGTCCCGGTTTGGGACACGAACTGGGACTAAAGGCTCCTTACGGGCTGGGATTAAAGCCTCGAGGGAGGCATTGAGAATTGGGGTGACGTGGCCAGGCCTTTAGTCCCGGCCCAGAGGCAGGCCGGGACTAAATGGTCCCGACCAAAGGCCCGTTTTCCACTAGTGCCTACTGATCACTTAGAGCAATATTTCTTGAGCATGAAAATGATATGCATATGGATGAAAGGGATGAGATAGATAGGGCTTTCTTAGAACAATATCCTATCCTTAAGAATAATTTTCCTATTGAACTACTTGGGGATCCACCCCCACCAAAGGGTGATCCTGTATTCAAGCTTAAACAGTTAGCATATACTCTTAAGTATGCTTATCTTGATGAAAAAGAGATATATCCTGTTATTTATTAGTGCTAGCCTCTCAGAGCATGAAGAAAAGAAGTTACTAAAAACTCTGAGAAAGCATCGTGCTGCTATTGGATATATTCTTGATGATCTTAAGGGCATTAGTCCCACTCTATGCCAGCACAAGATTAAAGGTGATCCTGATTCCAAACCAGTTGTTGATCATCAAAGGAGATTAAATACTAAGATGAAAGAGGTAGTAAGAAAAGAAACACTAAAGCTCCTGGAAGTAGGTATTACTTATCCTGTTGCTCATAGCGATTGGGTAAGTCCGGTGCATTGCGTCCCTAAGAAGGGAGGCATTACCGTAGTCCCTAATGATAAGGATGAATTGATCCCACACAGGATTATTACTGGCTATAGGATGGTGATCGATTTTAGGAAATTGAATAAAGCCACTAGGAAAGATCATTACCCTTTGCCTTTTATCGACCAAATTCTAGAAAGACTGTCTAAACACACACACTTCTGCTTTCTAGACGGTTATTCTGGTTTCTCCCAAATACCAGTTGCACAATCTGATCAGGCGAAAACCAGTTTCACCTGCCCTTTTAGTACCTTTGCTTATAGACGCATGCCTTTTGGCTTATGTAATGCCCCTGCCACGTTTCAAAGATGTATGATGGCTATATTCTCTGACTTTTGTGAAAAGATTGTTGAGGTTTTCATGGATGACTTCTCCGTTTACGGGTCTTCCTTTGATGATTGCCTCAGCAACCTCGATCGAGTCTTGCAGAGATGTAAAGACACCAATCTTGTCTTGAATTGGGAGAAGTGCCACTTTATGGTAAATGAAGGCATCGTCTTAGGACATCAAATTTCTGAAAGAGGTATTGAAGTCGATAAGGCTAAAGTTGATGCGATCGAGAATATGCCATACCCCATAGATGTCAAAGGTATAAGAAGTTTCCTTGGTCATGCTGGTTTCTATAGAAGGTTCATTAAAGACTTCTCTAAGATTTCTAGGCCTATTACCAATCTCTTGCAAAAGGATATTCTTTTTATTTTTGACGATGATTGTGAGGAAGCCTTCGAAATACTTAAGAAGGCCTTGATAACGGCACCTATTGTTCAACCACCTGATTGGAACTTACCTTTTGAAATCATGTGTGATGCTAGTGATTATGCTGTTGGTGCTGTCCTAGGGCAAAGAGTTGATAAGAAGTTGAATGTTATTCACTATGCTAGTAAAACTCTAGATAGTGCCCAAAGAAACTATGCTACTACGGAAACGGAGTTTTTAGCAGTCGTGTTTGCATGTGAAAAGTTCGGGTCCTGCATAGTTGATTCCAAAGTCACTATTCACACTGATCACGCTGCTATTAAGTACCTCATGGAGAAGAAGGACGCTAAACCTAGACTTCTCAGATGGGTTCTCTTGCTACAAAAATTTGATTTGCACGTTGTCGACAGGAAGGGTGCTGATAACCTAGTAGCAGATAACTTGTCTAGGTTGGAGAACGTTCTTGATGACCCACAACATATTGATGATAGCTTCCTAGATGAGCAATTGAATGTCATCAATACTTCACCTAGTGCACCGTGGTATGCTGATTATGCAAACTATATCGTTGCCAAATATATACCACCTAGTTTCACATACCAGCAAAAGAAGAAATTCTTCTTTGACTTGAGACATTACTTAAGGGATGATCCTCACCTTTATAAGGAAGGAGTAGATGGTGTTATTAGACATTGTGTAACTGAACATGAACAGGGACAGATCCTACAGAAGTGTCACTCCAAGGCCTACAGAGGACACCATGCGGGAGATAGAACTGCACACAAGGTATTGCAATCAGGTTTCCATTGGCCAACTCTCTTCAAGGATGCCTGTAAGTTTGTCTTGTCTTGTGACGAATGTCAAAGAATAGGTAATATCAGTAAACGTCAGGAAATGCCTATGAATTATTCACTTGTCATTGAACCATTTGATGTTTGGGGATATGATTATATGGGACCTTTTCCAAAATCCAACGGGTATACTCACATCCTAGTTGTTGTTGATTACGTCACTAAGTGGGTAGAAGCTATCCCCACTAGTAGTGCTGATCTCAACACCTCTATCAGGATGCTTAAAGAAGTTATTTTCCCTAGATTTGGAGTCCCTGGATATCTCATGACCGACGGTGGTTCACATTTCATTCATGGTGCTTTCCGTAAAATGCTTGCCAAGTACGATGTCAACCATAGAATTGCGTCTCCCTATCACCCTCAGTCCAGTGGTCAAGTAGAGCTAAGCAATAGAGAGATTAAACTAATTCTGCAAAAGACTTTCAACAGGTATAGAAAGAATTGGTCTAAGAAGCTCGATGATGCACTGTGGGCTTATAGAACTGCCTATAAGAATCCCATGGGCATGTCTCCGTACAAAATGGTGTACGGTATAGCATGTCATTTACCTCTTGAGCTAGAGCATAAAGCTTATTGGGCAATAAAAGAGCTCAACTTTGATTTTAAACTTGCTGGTGAGAATAGGTTATTTGATATTAGCTCGCTTGATGAATGGAGAACTCACGCTTATGAGAATGTAGGTGATTATGACTTTCTTTATAATTCTCGTTTAAGAATTTTTTGCAGGCAAGCTTCTCTCTAAATGGGAAGGTCCCTATATTGTTGAGGAAGTATATCGTTCCGGTGCTACCAAGATTAACAACATGGAAGGTAAATGTCCGAGAGTTGTAAATGGGTAGAGAATCAAGCATTATATCTCAGGTACTCCCATAAATGTTGAAAGCAATATTATCAATACCATAACTCCGGAAGAATACCTAAGGGATATTTATCAGCCTGTTTTAGACTCTGAAAATGAAGAGGTATGTGATTCGGTAAGAAAACAGACTCCAAAACTTCCCCAGTAGGAATTTTTCTCCGTTTTGGAATTTTGAAAAATTAGAAAAATTGGAAGTAGTACGGAAAGCACGCGAGGAGGCGACAAGCCTGCCAGGCTCGGGCCCACCCCCTGGCCGCGCCTGGGGGGCTTGTGGCCACCTCATGTGCCTCTCGGACTCCGTTTTCATGTGGAGTACTACTTCTGGTCTGGAAAAATCATTATATATTCTCCCGAAAGGTCTGACCCTCGTATCACGCAAATTTCCTCTGTTTTCGTTTCGAGCCTATTTTCTGCCACAGATTTAGGGCAAGATGTCTTCTCAAGATTCAGAAGGGGAGAGCTATGTGGCAGATTACCTTGCTAACCCCAATGTTTATGGGGACTTGGATCCTTATGGCTGGACCACTAATGAGGAAGAAAATTATGATCCCAAGGGGAAGGAACAAACAAGTTCGGATGAGGAGGAGACTCCTCTACCTTAACTTGGACACACGCATGTGGAGTTCAAGAAGTCGAGCCTCCCTGACTCAAGGAAGAAACCTAAGACTCTATTTATCCCTTCTCGTTTCTTGCAGAAGAGTGAGAAGGAATTATGCCAAAGGGTGTTGAAGCTTGAAGAGGAAAATGATGATCTCAGGGAGCAGAATGTTATGCTCAGGTGGAAATTAAACAAGCTCAAGACCTCTGCAACAACTCCACCACCATCACCTCCAAAGGAAGACAACTAAGCATGGGTATGGGAAAACCCCTTGGCTTGTGCCAACCTTGGGGGAGTTGCCCCGGTATCGTATCACCATCACATCTTTTGCCTTTACCTTTGTTTTAGTTTGTTCCTTTTCAGTTTTCTCTTTCTCTAGTAGAATAAAGGTCTTAGTGTTTTAGGCTTGAGTTTTGCTTTGTGTCACCCCCGATGTATTCAAGCTCGTGAGCCATATAATAAAGAGTGTCTTAGTTGAGGGCTTTGCCTCTTGCCATGATCAAAAGAGTGAGAAAAGAACAAAAGCATGAAAGATCATGTAATGATCTTATGGGAAGTGATGGCTTCACATATAAAAAGAATGTTGATTGAAACTTGTTGAGAGTAGACAAACGTAGACCTTGGTCATTGTTGCAATTAATAGGAAGTGATAAAGAAGGAGAGGTTCACATATAAATACATCATCTTTGACACCATCTATGATTGTGAACACTCACTAAACTATTGCATGCTTAGAAGTAGATGTTGGACAAGGAAGACAACATAATGAATTGTGTTTGCTTGGTTCAGAACAATGTTATATGATTAGAGATCCATTAGCATGTGACGATTGCTTCCACCTCATATTAGCCAAAACCTCCCGCACTAAGTAGGGATACTACTTGTGCATCCACGAACCTTCAACCCAGTTTTGCCATGAGAGTCCACCATACCTACCTATGGAGTGAATAAGATCCCTCAAGTAAGTTGTCATCGGTGCAAGCAATAAAAATTGCTCCCTAATATGTATGATCTATTAGTGTGTGGAAAATAAGCTTTGTACGAACCTGTAATGAGGAAGACATAAAAGCAATAGACTTCATAATAAAGTTCTTTATCATAGGAGGCAATATAAAGTGACATTCCTCCGCACTAAGAGGACACGCATCCAAACCTCAAAAGCGCATGACAACCTATGCTTCCCTCTGCGAAGGGCCTATCTTGTACCTTTACTTTTTGCCCTTAAAAGAGTTATGGTGATCTTCACCAATTCCTTGTTTCGCCTTTATCTTGGCTAACGTCATATGCTAGGGAAAGATCTATAATTATATGTCAACTTGGAGGTAAGCATTCATGAATTATTATTGTTGACATTACCCTTGAGGTAAGCAGTTGGGAGGCAAAACTATAGGCCCCTAACTTTCTCTATGTTCAGCTGAAACTTTGATCTCATGAGTACCACGTGAGTTGTAGCAATTGTAGAGAACGAAAAGATGATTGAGTATGTGGATTTGCTTTACAAGCTCTTATTTGACTCTTTTGATGTTGTGATAAATTGCAATTTGTTCAATGACTAAAGGCTATCGGTTGCTATTTCTCGGTAAGGTTCTTGATCCATACTTTACTTTGTGAAGGAATTGTCACTTTAGCATGAGAGATTATATGTTGGTATTGCTGTTCTGATCATGATCATGAAGCATGTATGTTCGTATCTTGTTTTGTCGACACCTCTCTCCCTAAACATGTGGGCATATTTATTGAGCTCGGCTTTCGCTTGAGGACAAGCGAGGTCTATGCTTGGGGGAGTTGATACGTCCATTTTGCATCATGCTTTCATGTTGATATTTATTGCTTTTTAGGCTGTTATTTCACTTCACCGTACAATACTTATGCCTTTTCTCTCTTATTTTGCAAGGTTTACATGAAGAGGGAGAATGCCGGCAGCTGGAATTTTGGCCTGAAAAAGGAGCAAGTTTGAGATGCCTATTCTGCGCAACTCCAAAAGTCGTGAAAATCAACGTGGATTTTTTTGGGAATATATAAAAAATACTGGGCCGAAGAAGTGCTAGAGGAGCGCAACCAGGGGGCCACAAGCCTGGTAGGCGCGGCCACCCCCCCTGGCCGCGCCTAGTGGGTTTGTGGGCTCCCTGCTGGCCCACTGGCTCCCCCTCTTCTGCTATATGAAGGGTTTTGTTCCGAAAAAATTCAGGAGGAGGATTTTCGGAGGGTTCGCCGCCGCCACGAGGCGGAACTTGAGCAGAACCAGTCTAGAGCTCCGACAGGACGATCCTGCCGGGGAAACTTCAGTCCCGGAGGGGGAAATTGTTGCGATCGTCATCACCAACACTCCTCTCATCGGAGGGGACTCGTCACCATGAACAGCTTCATCAGCACCATCTCATCTCCAAACCCCAGTTCATCACTTGTAACAAATCTTCGTCTCGCGACTCCGATTGGTACTTGTAAGGTTGCTAGTAGTGTTAATTACTCTTTGTAGTTGATGCTAGTTGGATTACTTGGTGGAACAGTTTATGTTCAGCTCCTTGATGCTACTCATTACCTCTCTGGTCATGAATATGATTATGCTTTGTGAGTTGTTACTTTTGTTGCTGAGGACATGGGATAAGTCATGCTAATAGTAGTCATCTAAATTTGGTATTCGTTCGATATTTTGATGTGTTGTATGTTGTTTTTCCTCTAGTGGTGTTATGTGAACGTCGACTATATAACACTTCACCATTATTTGGGCCTAGAGGAAGGCATTGGGAAGTAGTAAGTAGATGATGGGTTGCTAGAGTGACAGAAGCTTAAACCCTAGTTTATGCGTTTCTTCGTAAGGGGCTGATTTGAATCCACTAGTTTAATGCTATGGTTAGACTTTGTCTTAATTCTTCTTTCGTAGTTGCGGATGCTTGCGAGAGGGGTTAATCATAAGTGGCATGCTTGTCTAAGTAAAGGCAGTGCCCAAGCGCCGGTCCACCCACATATCAAACTATCAAAGTAACGAACGCAAATCATATGAACATTATGAAAACTAGCATGACAGAAATTCCCATGTGTTCTCGGGAGAGTTTTTCCTCCTATAAGACTTTGTCCAGGCTTGTCCCTTGCTACAAAAGGGATTGGGCCACTTTGCTGCACCGTTTCTACTTTTGTTACTTGTTGCTTGCTACGAATCATCTCACCACACAATTATTTGTTACCGATAATTTCAGTGCCTGCAGATATTACCTTGCTGAAAACCACTTGTCAGATCCTTCTGCTCCTCGTTGGGTTCGACACTCTTACTTATCGAAAGGACTAAGATAGATCCCTGATACTTGTGGGTCATCAGCGCACACCCTACCCTTACGAGCACCTTGCACTGTTTGTAAAGCGTGCCTAAAGCATTACTTAAGCGATGCTTAAGTGTTAGAGTGCCTTCGAGGCTCAAGGCATCCAACTTGCTTTACACATGTGTCTAAGGCGTCCGCCTTAGACATTAAAGAGTGTGAAGCGCCCGCTTAGACGTCTTGATTGGCGCTTTAGTGTAGATAGGATGCCTTAGATTTACGACTGTAACCAAGATTTCTTGCAGGAAAAAAGGGATGGGAAGGAACACAAGTACGGGACAACTGGGCTCACATGTGAAATAATTACATGAGGGGAAAGAAAGAGAGATAACTAAAGTTAGAGCATTCAAATCTCCAGGCTTTCAGCTCTCTCCTCTATTCTCTGGCAGCAACTTCCTCCTAAGATCTACACCAACTTCCTCCTCTCGGGACACACAACCTCGCCCAGCTCTACGTTTGGATTTCGTGAAGATACCAAGATCCGTCCCCTCCCCTTCGTCTCCCCCCCGCACGGGAGACCGAGGGGCTCCAAGCCTAGTTGTCGGGTCACCCCTCGTTCCCATCACTCCTCTTCGTCGTGGCGAGTGGTCACCGTCGGGCATAGCCCGTGCATGCGACAATGGCGGAGGTGGTACTCCTCTCTCTCGTGGGTCATAGGGTGACGCAGGGCGCCCTTGCTCGAGGGTGTGACCCCAATTTGGACGGAGGCAGCATTGATTTGGTTCATGACGACACATATCTGGACTATGAAGGCGTGGCAGCCAGCCGCCGTCCAAACGGAGGTTGTGGTGGCAGTGCTGGTGTTTCTCCTCTTGATCTAGGCGGGGGGCGTTGGATACGGGGCAGCGGTCCCTAAGATGGCCTCCATGTCCATTAGCGCGAGGGGGCGGGTGGTCGGCTGAGGATCGGGCCGGGTGGCCGGCGATCCACTGTCAGGTTGGTCCCATGGCTTTTATTTACGTCCCCCCTGTGTGGTGTGGCGGTATGGGGATTTCAGAAGGAAAGGGATGGAGTTTTTCTCGCTTTTGGCGTAGTAGGTGTGATGCCCCCGCCTTAATTATATATCTTACACGCAAATGTTTATGATAAAGATCATGGACTCATGGGAAGATATCACAACACAAATCTAGACACAAATAAAATAATGAAAGCTTTATATTAGAAGCCAGGTGCCTCGAGGGCTTGAATACATAAGCTCGAATACAATGAGTGAGCAGAAGCAACAATATCTGAGTACATGCATAAACTAACAAGTTTTCCTTAAGAAGACTAACACAACAACAACGTGGATCAAAAAGGCATGGCCTCCTAACTACTCAGCAAACTCCATGTAGTAGTAAGCTCCATCGAGGTAGTATTAGTCGTCGGCAAGACAAGCTGGCTCCTGGGATCCATCATCTGTTCGTGGCAATCGTATCGAAGGGGAAAAGGGCAGCAAGGCGAGGGTGAGAACTCATTCAAATTACTCGCACGACTTACATCAGAACTATGCTAAGTATGCATCAGTATCAAAGGGAAGGGGTTGTATCTATGGGTTATACTGCAAAAATGCCACAATTGAACGGAAAACCTAGCCTAGCAAAGACTAGCATCTTCAATTTCTTGCAACATTAGTAGAGTTCGCATTAGTAAAACATATACAAACATGAAATAGCAAAGCCGAGAGATCCTTCCTCGACTTCCTGCAAGGAAGCGATACCAGATCCAGCATTTCAATTTAATATCACAAGTATCCAGTTCTAGTTATAGAAGATTAGGATACAACTCTGAGCGCCCGTTACCGTGGACACGGCTATTCAAATAGATATACTTCCCTCCACGGGTGCACCATATTACCCAACACGCCCGATTAACTTTGGTCAGACACACTTTCCTGGGTCATGCCCAACCTCGGCTAATCGACACATCGTAGTCATACCTAGGCTCAACAGAGAGGCCACATGCCGGTCTACATTATAATCACGAAGGGATCATGGGCCAATTGTCCTTTGCAATCCTGCGGATTGCAAGGATGGCCGTTGTCAGTCGTGGCACCTCTAAATAGAAAGACCGTGCTTACACGGGACACCCAGGTGCGAGCCGCTCAATGTGGCATTTGAAGAACTCTCGGGCAAAAGTACGATGAAGAGTGCCCATACTTATTCCCGCATGGTGGTTAATGTGAAAAAGGCGAGAGGCCTACTCTGATCACATGTACAACCCCATCAGTGACTTTGTAAGCTGCGGTGATGATCAATGATCCTAATGATCGTGTCGCCCCATCTCGAGGAGTGAAATCACAATTATCCCTAGGTGGTTTTGGTAATTAATAAAAACATATATGTCATTGAACTAATGATTTCGCCTAGTATATTTTAAGAATGCAAGTAACATCTATTGGCAACAAGCTTGAAGACTATATGTTTCATATTTTGTGAGAATTCACATTTCAGTCCATAGGAAAACCAATACTATTAAAAGGGGATGAGGTGACTATGATGATCTGATTTCTCAAGTGCTTAGAGATTAGCCACAACAAATGCTCATGACATTCTCGCGCAAATATTTTTTCCAAATAATGTCTACTACACAAATTTATTCTTATATATTATGTTGGGCCTCCAAGCACAGAGTTTTGTAGGACAATAGCAATTTTCCCTCAAGTGGATGACCTAAGGTTTATCAATCCGTGGGAGGTGTAGGATGAACATTGTCTCTGTCAAGCAACCCTGCAATCGAATACAAAAATCTCTTGTGTCCCCAACACACCCAATACAATGGAAAATTCTATAGGTGCACTAGTTCGGTGAAGAGATGGTGATACAAGTGTAGTATGGATAGTGGATATAGGTTTTTTTTAATCTGAAAATATAAAACAGCAAGGTAGCAAGTGTAAAACAGCGAGGAAAATGTTGCATAAATAATTGGTAATAAGGCCTAGGGTTCACACTTTTACTAGTGCAATCTCTCAACAATGCAAACATAATAGAATGATATGATCATCCCTCAACGTGCAACAAAGAATCACTCCAAAGTTCCTATCTAGCAAAGCACAATAAGATGAAATTGGTGTAGATAGTAGAACCACCTCAATGTTATTCTTTGTGATCAATCTTTTGAGCTATTCTTGTAAGTGTCACAAACAACCCTAGAGTTTGTACTAAAATAACACCCATGATACATATCAATCAACCCTAATGTCACCAATATACTCCAATGTCACCTCAAGTATCCTTGGGTAAATTATGCAACATGCATCAAACAATTTCGGATCTATCATATTCAATCCAACACAAAGACCTTCAAGGATCACCCCAAGATTTCTATCATAGAACATAGTATTAAAATGTGCAATCAACCCCTATACATAGATCCCCGAGGTAACCAGAATCTGCAAGTTGATGCCATAACATATATCAAGTGAATCACTTGAATACCCCAATATCACTACGGGTATCTACATGCAAGACATACATCAAGTGTTCTCAAACCAAAATATGCGATCCAACATAACGAGATATTAAAGGGAAAGATTCAATTCATCATAACAACGTAGCAAGGGAATAACATCATATGATCCAACTAGATTAATAAGACCATGATACATAAAGATCATGCCATCTCAAGAACATGAGCGAGATAGATTGAACACATCGCTATCGGTACATACCCTCAGCCCCGAGGGTGAACTAGTCCCTCCTTGTCATTGCCTCCACCGGATGATGAAGATGGCCACCAAAGATGATTTCCCCTCTTCGGCAGGGTACTCAAAACGATCCAGATGGATTATTCATCAATACAGAGAGTTGCGGTGGTGGAGTGGAAGTTCTCTTTTTTGTGGGGTTTCTGGTATATATAGTATTTTCAACGTTGGAATCACGCCAAATAGAACCACATTGGCCCCACAAGCCATCAGGGCGTGGTCTAGGGGGCACTCTATTGGCTTGTGGCCCACAAGTGGCTCTCCTTCAGTGGTTCTTCGCTCCAATATTTCACACTTTTTCTAGCATCATATTGAGTAGTAATTAATTCACATGTCACGGTTCAAACAATGCATTCTCTTGAAACTCAACATCATATTTTCTTAGTCATCTAATAATTTCAATGCATCATCAAGTCTAAGTAAGGGCTCCAAATACTCAATTATCATATATTATTCTATGATTGCTAATACTCAAAGTACAATTTTAGAACAAATAACATCCATCAAACACAGAGAAAGATAGGGGCTTAATGATTCGCCTCCCAACATATTTAACATAAAGATAATTTTCAACAATAATGAATCACTATCAAATATATTTGAGTGGATATATATGTTTTGATCTTTCCCCGCCACATGGAACTTGCCAACTAATAGACCGAGGTTGGAATAAAAAGTTGACTCAACATGAAAAGTGGGTAACATGAAAGTGTAATCCCTTCATATAGGGAAGCAGGGAATTGCAGAGGTGTCAAACCTCATTGTTTGAATATAGAGATGAATATGTAATCTTGGGTGGTGTACCTTTCCTTTCAACGTCACAACAGAGTTTGCAGAGGTTCCAAATCAGAATTGAAATTTTACTCCTCCTTTACCAATCGAACACATTCCATGGATGGCCATATCCACGGGTACCATCCAAACAATCAACTTTCTAGGGGGAGTTACTTTTTATTTATTTTAATATTATAAAGGACTGGGAATACTTTTTGTCAGCCTCTATCATGCAATGACAAGTTAATAAACACTCATCTCGAGAATAACACGCTTAGCATGGAAGATAATGACCGCCCCGTCGCTCCATGAGCGGTGCGAGCACGCAAAACAAATGTTTAATTGAATTTTTGGATGTGGAACATGAAAATTTACGTGGAATGACAGTGAAATACTATAAATAGGTAGGTATGGTGGACTTTCATGGAAGAAACTTGGCTCTAGGATTTGGATGCACAAGTAGTATCTCTACTTAGTACGAAGTTTTGGCTAGCAAAAGGTTCTAAACAAGCACCACATGTTGGAGGATCCATAACAATATAACATCTATGAAAATATACCCAAACATAACCATTACGTTGTTTTGCTTCTCCAACTTCAGCCAATTGATCAAGGTTGCAAATAATTAATGGGTATTCACAATCATAAAAGATAACCAAAATAATATATTTGTACCTTAATGTACTCTTCCTTATACAAAGCATTGATGAATTGCTTGTATGACCAATATTGTGATTGTCAAACTTCAATAGATTTTACTTTGTGAACCAAATGTAAAACTACTACTACACATCTATCACATTGATAATTTCATACTTATGATATTTCATTCATTCACAATTTACTCTTAGGTTATAAGTGAAGCACACGAGTAAACATCAAACTATTCTCAAAAGATATAAATGAAGATCAATGAGTAGTCAAATAATTAGGTAGCTATGCGAGGACTTTCTCTCAACAAATATTTTCATATTTGAGAATTTTATTCAAACAGCAAATAAAACAAAAATGCATTATAAGAATAGCACAAATCATGTGGACAAATAAAAACTTAGGCTCAACATAGGCTAACCGATATTTGTTGACGAAGAGAGGTGGAATGTGTAGCATGCGCAGCTTAGATGCTTGATACTTCTTGAAATATTTGCTTGGGTGCCTTGGGCATCCCCAAGCTTGATCTTTTGTATCTCGTTGATACGTCCCAAACATATCTATAATTTATGCTTGCTCCATGATCTTTTGGGTGACATTGTTATATGTTGTGCTACACTTTTATATCTTTTTACACATATTTTGACTAACCTACTAACTCAGTGCACCTAGTGCCAGTTTCTGTTTGCTGATGTCTTTTTTGCACGGGCTTTTACCCAATTTTCCGGAGCCCCAAAAATCTCAAGAAAAATATATAAAAACAAGCATGACGGAAGCTTCCAGATCACCGAAGATGGGCCAGAGGGGGACTAGGGGCTGCCCAGGCAACCTCCCGGCGCGGCCTGGCCCCTGGTCGCGCCCACAGGCCACCTGGGTGGGCCCCACCTCTTTTGACGCCCTCCTTTGGCCTATATTTACTCCTCCGAGAGGAATCCCTTCCATCATATCCAGAATCGCGAATTTCTCCATCGTTCCTCCGCCGCAGCGCTTTCGAGATCGGGAGCGTCACGAGACCTCTTCCCGGCACCCTGCCGGAGGGAGGATTCACTATAGGAATGAGACACTTTGCCGTTTGCCATAACAGACGGCAAAGAGGTGTTCCACCGATGGCAAAGGTCTTTGTCGTCTGCCTCCTGTCGGCAAAGTTCCTACGACTACTTTCGACAGCATAACACCTTCTTTGCCGTCTTCTGCGGTAAGCGGACGAGAAAGGCCTTTGTCGTCACCCTTTCATACCGAGTAGACGGCAACCATTGTTAGACGGGAGCCGACAGGAAACACCTCCGTTAGGGCTAATGGAGGCTTTGTCGTCTGCCTCCCTCATGAGCTTTGCCGTGTGCCTCTCTCCATTAGCTTTGCCGTCTGCCTATATGGGCCAGCCCTCAGTTGGCCCAGCCGGTTTCTCACACTCTTTGACGTCTGCTTCCCTCATACTATGTGCCATCTGCCTCCCTCAGGCTATGTGCCGTCTGCCTCCCTCGGGCTTTGTGCCGTCTGTCATACAGGGTAGCGGACGGCAAAGAGCCTATATGGGCCAGCTGCTGCTGCATTAGGTTGCACAGCTGGGTGCCGCATGGTACCTTTGTCGTCTGCTGCCTAATGGCAACGGCATTTGCCATTAGCTGGCACAGGGCAAAGAGCCCATATTGTCACAGTTTTGTTTTTTTATGTTATTTCACAACACACATATATATATAATACATAACACATATATGATATATAGTTCACAACACATATATGATATACATATAAAGTTCATCAATGCCATTTGTTCATCAATGTACATCCCATATATCGAAAGAACCAACATATACAAAGTTTCATCCATATATATACATATACATATAGTTCCACATATATTGTTCATACATATATACATATACATATAGTTCCGCATTATTCATCAACTCAAATGAAAACTAGAACTAAAGCACTCCATCAATGCTGGCTTCCATGCACGTAATACATCCAATCTGCAAAATGGGAATAAGAAAGCCAGAAGAAGAACAACAAAAACATATGACATTTTTGAGCTTATTATGTCATTGTGGAGGAAAATAAGCTAAGTATATGACCTTTTTGAGCTAACCAAGGTTATTCTGCCATGTTTAACCTAACTAAGCTAATTATGTCAATTTGGATGGAAATAAGCTAACTATCTGACATTTATGACAATTTGGATGGAAGTAAGGAGAATATGAAAGAGGAGAAGAAAGAGTAGGAGAAGAAGAAGAAGAAAAGAAGAAGAAGGAGAAGAAGAAGGAGAAGGAGAAGGAGGAGAAGAACTAGGACTCCTTCTCCTTCTTATCCTCCTTCTCCTTCTTCTTCTCCTTCTTCTTCTCCGTCTTCTTCTCTTCTTCTTCTCTTCTTCTTCTTCTTCCTTCTTTTCATTTCTCCTCTTCTCCTCTTCTTGGAGCTAAATTATCTAAGTATGTCTTTTTGAAGCTAAATGGGCTAATTATGTCATTTTAGAGGAAAAAGTTAAGTATATAATATTCTTCAGCTAACCAAGGTTCTTATGCCATTTTGAGCTTATTATGTCATTTTGGAGCTAAATGGGCTAAGTTATGAGCTAACCAAGGTTCTTATGAAGTTTTTACCTAACTAAGCTAATTATGTCATTTTGGAGGATAATTAGCTAATTATGTCTTTGTTGGAAAAAATAAGCTACATACAAGAAGAAAGAGAAGAAGCAAGAAGAGAAGAAGAAGGAGAAGAAAAAGAAGAAGAATGAGGAGGAGGAGGAGGAGGAGAAGGAGAAGGAGGAGGAGAGAAGAAGAAGGAGAAGAAAGAAAGAAGAGACGAAGAATGAGAAGAAGGAGGAGAGAAGAAGAAGGAGAAGAAGGAGGGCTCCTTCTCCTTCTTCTCCTTCTTCTCCTTCTTCTCCTCATTATCCTTCTTCTTCTCTTCTTCTTCTTCCTTCTTTTCATTTTTCCTCTTTCTTGTCCTCTTCTTGTAGCTAAATTAGTTAAGTATGTCTTTTTCGAGCTAAATGGGCTAATTATGTCATTGTTGGGGAAAATAAGGTAAGCAGAATATGAAAGAGGAGGAGAAGAAGAAGGAGAAGAAGAAGGAGAAGCAGGTGAAGTAGGACTCCTTCTCCTTCTTCTCCTCCTTCTCCTTCTTCTTATCCTTCTTCTTCTCTTCTTCTTCTCTTCTTCTTCTTCTTCCATCTTTTCATTTCTCCTTTTCTCCCCTTCTTGGAGCTAAATTAGCTAAGTATGTCTTTTTGGAGCTAAATGTGCTAATTATGTCATTTTAGAGGAAAACAAGTTAAGTATATAATATTCATGAGCTAACCAAGGTTCTTATGCCATTTTGAGCTTATTATGTCATTTTGGAGCTAAATGAGCTAACCAAGGTTCTTATGATGTTTTTACCTAACTAAGCTAATTATGTCATTTTGCAGGATAATTGGCTAATTATGTCTTTGTTGGGGAAAATAAGCTACGTACAAGAAGAAAGAGAAGAAGCAAGAAGAGAAGAAGAAGGAGGAGGAGGTGGAGGAGAAGGAGAAGGAGAAGGAGGAGGAGGAGAAGAATAAAATAAGAAGAGAAGAAGAAGGAGAAGAAGGAGGAGAGAAGAAGAGGAAAAATTAGCTATCCTCCAAAAGGATAATTTACCTAAAAGTTGTTGATCACCATCTCGGCCCTCGTGTGGCACAAGACACCATCTATAATATCCTCTGGCGGGGCCTGCGCAGCCTGGTAGTGCTCCCAGGTAAATCCTAGTGTTGGAACCTGACCCTCACCAGACAACGTGACAAACCCCGGGAAATTTGTCCGGCAAAGCACACCAAGGACGTTGTTCGTCTTGCGGACTCCACCAGAGTGTTTCCATCCCCTGCACTGTGATAAGGTCAACGCATTAGATATTTGAAGAAACTTGAACCCAAAAGCTAAAAAAAAGAGTAAATGTACTTAGCTATCCCCTTCAGGGTTAATCACCGGCCTCTGCTTGCAGGTAGCCAGCACGACCGGGAGACATGTACTACCAAACTTGTACACGGTGGCCCAGTCCACCTAGACGCCGCCCTCACTATCCGTAGACTCCTCCCCGCCATCAACAGAATAGCCACCCGGACCCTCGGTCCAATCCAGCACCTTGGTCTGATACGGCCAGGCACCCCATCCGGACCACTCTACGTCGGCGGAAGCCTGTGTGGCAGGAGTCTCCTGGGACGTAGCTTCAGGAACCGGAATGTCGTGGGCCGAACGCACCTCGACCTGAGGCTGATCCTGGAACGGAGACTCATGGGCCGAATGCCCATCCACCCGAGGCTCCTGGACCGGAGTCCCCATAGCCTCCTCTGCAAACGGGTCCACAATAGTAGTCCTGTGCTCGGGTGAATAGGCTGGTGGTGGTGGCGAGGACGGCGCAACAGTCTTCCTACATCTTCGAGGGTCACCACCTCTCCCTGTACCCTTCCCCTTCTTCCCTACCCAACCAGCACCTCTCCCAGTGGGCAATGCCGCCGACGAAGAAGCACCCGCGGGTGGTGTCGTAAGACTATCTGCCAAGGCTTTACTGAGAGATAGGGGTGGAATGGAAGTACTATTGGAAATATGCCCTAGAGGCAATAATAAAATGGTTATTATCATATATCCTTGTTCATGATAATCATCTATTGTTCATGCTATAATTGTATTAACAGGAAACAGTAATACATGTGTGAATAAATAGATCACAATGTGTCCCTAGCAAGCCTCTAGTTGGCTAGCTCGTTGATTAATAGATGATCATGGTTTCCTGATCATGGACATTGGATGTCATTGATAACGGGATCACATCATTAGGAGAATGACGTGATGGACAAGACCCAATCCTATGCATAGCACTAGATCGTGTTGTTCGTATGCTAAATCTTTCTAATGTCAAGTGTCTTTTCCTTCGGCCGTGAGATTGTGCAACTCCGGGATACCGTAGGAGTGCTTTGGGTATATCAAACGTCACAACGTAACTGGGTGACTATAAAGGTGCACTACAGGTATCTCCGAAAGTGTTTGTTGGGTTGGCACGAATCGAGATCGGGATTTGTCACTCCATGTGACGGAGAGGTATCTCTGGGCCCACTCAGTAAAACATCATCATAATGAGCTCAATGTGACTGAGGAGTTAGTCACGAGATGACGTGCTACACAACGAGTAAAGGGACTTACCGGCAACGAGATTGAACAAGGTATAGGTATACCGACGATCGAATCTCGGGCACGTTCTATACCGACAAACAAAGGGAATTGTATACGGGATTGATTGAATCCTTGACATCGTGGTTCATCCGATGAGGTCATCATGGAACATGTGGGAGCCACCATGGGTATCCAGATCCCGCTGGTGGTTATTGGCCGGAAAGGTGTCTCCGTCATGTCTGCATGCCTCCCGAACCCGTAGGGTCTACACACTTAAGGTTCGATGATGCTAGGGTTATAGGGAATTGTTATTCGAGGTCACCGAAGGTTGTTCGGAGTCCCGTATGAGATCTAGGACATCACGAGGATCTCCCAAATAGTTCGGAGGTAAAGATTGATATATAGGATGGATGGGTTTGGACGCCGGAAATGTTTTGGGCACCACCGGCAACGTGCCGGGACCACCGGAAGGGTTCCGGAGGCCCACCGAGGGGGCCACCAGCCCCAGGAGGCTACATGGTCCAAGTGTGAGAGGGAACTAGCCCCTGGGTGGGCTGGTGCGCCCCCCACACCCAGCCCAAGGCGCCTAGAGAGGGAAGGGGAAACCCTAAGTCAGGTTGGCCTAAGGCCCACCAGGGGTGCCTCACCCCCCCTCTCCCCTCCTGGCCGCCACCTTGAGCCCCATCTAGGGCTGCCGCACCCCTTAGGGGTGGAAACCCTAAGGGGGGCTCCACCCTCCCCTTCCACCTATATATAGTGGGGGGGTTTTGGCCATTGGAGACACGGGAATTTCTCTCTCTCTCGGCGCAACCCTGTCTCTCTTCTTCCTCCTCTCCCACGGTGCTTGGCGAAGCCCTACCGGGAGATCTCATCGCTCCATCACCACCACGCCGTCGTGCTTCCAGAGCTCTTCCCCAACCTCTCCCTCTTCCTTGCTGGATCAAGGTGGGGGAGACGTCATCGGGCTGCATGTGTGTTGAACGCGGAGGTGCCTCTCTTCGGCACAAGATCGGAATCACACTGCGATTTGAATCGCAGCGAGTACGACTCCATCAACCCGCGTTCTAGCAACGCTTCCGCTTAGCGATCTTCAAAGGTATGAAGATGCCCTAACCCCTCTCTCGTTGCTGGTCTCTCCATAGGAAGATCTGAATATGGCGTAGGAAAATTTTGAATTTATGCTACGTTACCCAACAGTGGCATGTGAGCTAGGTTTTCTATGTGTAGATTCTTTGCACGAGTAGAACACAAAAAGGCTATGGGCGCTGGTTTGGTCAATTTCTTGCCGCTACTAGTCTTATTCTTTTCTGACGTTATTGTGGGATGAAGCTGCCCGGACCGACCTTACACGTACGCTTACGTGAGACATGTTCCACCAGCTAACATGCACTAGGTGCATAAGGTGGCTAGCGGGTGTCTCTCTCTCCCACTCTAGTTGGATTGGATTTGATGAAAAGGGTCCTTATGAAGGGTAAGTAGCTTTGGCATATCATCGTTGTGGCTATCACGTAGGTAAGAAGGCATTCTTGCTAGAAACCCAAATCAGCCACGTAAAAATTGCAACAACAATTAGAGAAAAACAAGCTGAAAGATGATGGTAGCAACTATGCGGACTAGGTACGCAACTTGAAGCTCATCCACATTGCATCCAAGAAGGCTTATGTCCTTAATGCCCCGCTAGGTGACCCCTGGTCCCGCGGCAGCCCAAGATGTTCAGAATGTCTGGCAAGCGAGGAGTGATGACTACTCTCTGGTTAGGTGTGGCATGCTATACAGTTTAGAACCGGGGCTCCAAAGGCGTTTTGAGCAACACGGAGCATATGAGATGTTCCAGGAGTTGAAGGTAGTTTTGCAAGCTCATGCCCGGGTCGAGAGATATGAAGTCTCCGAAAAGTTCTTCAGCTGCAAGATGGAGGAGAACAATTCTGTTAGTGAGCATATTCTCAAAATGTCTGGGTTGCACGGTCGTCTGACTCAACTTGGAGTCGAACTTCCGGATGACGTTGTAATTGACAGAATCCTCCAGTCTCTCCCACCAAGTTACAAGGGTTTTGCGCTGAACTGCAACATGCAAGGGATGGAGAAGACCATTCCCGAGTTGTACTCGATGCTGAAATCTGCAGAAGTAGAAGTCAAGAAAGAGAATCAAGTGTTGATGGTCAACAAGACCACCAGTTTCAAGAAGGGCAAGGGTAAGAAGAACTTCAAGAAAGACGACAAAGCCGTTGCCGTGCCCGGTAAGCCAGATATCGGGAAGAAGAAAAAGAATGGACCCAAGCCTGAGACTGAGTGCTTCTATTGCAAGGGAAAAGGTCAGTGGAAGCGGAACTGCCCCAAGTACTTAGCGGATAAGAAGGCTGGCAACGTTAAAGGTATATGTGATATACATGTTATTGATGTGTACCTTACCAGCGCTCGTAGTAGCTCCTCGGTGTTTGAGACCGGTGTTGTTGCTCACATTTGCAACTCAAAGCAGGAACTGCGGAATAAACGGAGGCTGCCAAGGACGAGGTGACGATGCGTGTCAGGAATGCCTCCAAGGTCGATGTGATCGCCGTCGGCATGCTACCTCTACATCTACCTCCGGGGTTAGTTTTAAACCTTAATAATTGTTATTTAGTACCAGCTTTGAGCATGAACATTGTATCAGGGTCTTGCTTAATGCGAGACGGCTACTCATTAAGTCAGAGAATAATGGTTGTCCTATTTATATGAGTGATATGTTTTATGGTCATGCTCCGCTGGTGAATGGTTTATTCTTGATGAATCTCGATCGTGATGTTACACATATTCATAGTGTGAATACCAAAAGATGTAAAGTTGATAATGATAGTCCCACATCCTTGTGGCACTGCCGCCTTGGTCGTATCAGTGTTAAGCGCATGAAGAAACTCCATACTGATGGACTGTTAGAGTCTCTTGACTTTGAATCATTTGACACATGCGAGCCGTGCCTCATGGGCAAGATGACTAAGACTCCATTCTCAGGATTAATGGAGAGAGCAACCGACTTATCTGAAATAATATATACTAATGTGTGTGGTCCAATGAACATTGAAGCTCATGGTGGCTATCGTTATGTTCTCATTCTCACCGATGATTTGAGTAGGTATGGGTATATCTACTTGATGAAGCACAAATCTGAAACGTTTGAAAAGTTCAAGGAATTTTAGAGTGAGGTTGAGAATCAACGTGACAGAAAAATAAAGTGTCTACGATCTGATCGTGGAGGAGAATATTTGAGTCATTCACAGTGAGGTTGAGAATCAATGTGACAGAAAAATAAAGTGTGTACGATCTGATCGTGGAGGAGAATATTTAAGTCACGAGTTTGGCACACACCTAAGGAAATGTGGAATTGTTTCACAACTGACACTGCCTCGCACACCGCAACAAAACAGAGTGTCTGAACGTCGTAATCGCACTTTATTAGATATGGTACGTTCTATGATGTCTCTTACCGACTTACCACTCTCATTTTGGGGATACACATTGGAAACTGCGGCATTCACTTTAAATAGGGCACCGTCTAAATCCGTTGAGACGACACCGTATGAATTATGGTTTGGCAAGAAACCTAAGTTGTCGTTTCTAAAAGTTTGGGGCTGCGATGCTTATGTGAAGAAACTTCAACAAGAGAAGCTCGAACCCAAAGCGGAGAAATGTGTATTCATAGGATACCCTAAGGAAACTATTGGGTATACCTTCTATCTTAGATCCGAAGGTAAAATATTTGTTGCCAAGAACGGATCCTTTCTAGAGAAAGAGTTTGTCTCGAAAGAAGTAATTGGGAGGAAAGTAGAACTTGAGGAGGTAATTGCACCCCCTCTCGAACCGGAGAGTAGCGCAGCGCGGGACATTATTCCTGTGGCGCTACACCAACTGGAGAGGAAGTTAATGATGATGATCATGAAGCTTCGTATCAAGTTGCTACTGAACCACGAAGGTCCACAAGGGCATGTTCTGCACTAGAGTGGTACGACAACCCTGTGATGGAAATCATGTTGTTAGACAAGGCTGAACCTTCGAACTATGAAGAAGCAATGGCGGGCCCGGATTCCAACCAATGGCTTGAGGCCATGAAATCCGAGATAGGATCCTTGTATGAGAACAAAGTATGGACTTTGGTGGACTTGCCCGATGATCGGCGAGCCATAGAAAATAAATGGATCTTCAAAAAGAAGACTGACGCAAACGCTAATGTGACTGTTTATAAAGCTCGACTTGTCGCAAAGGGTTTTCAACAAATTCAAGGAGTTGACTACGATGAGACTTTCTCTCCCGTAGCGAAGCTGAAGTCAGTCCAAATCATGTTTGCAATTGCCGCTTTTCATGAGTATGAAATTTGGCAAATGGACGTCAAAACAGCGTTCCTTAACGGGTATCTTAGGGAAGAGTTGTATATGATGCAACCAGAAGGTTTTGTCGATCCTAAGAGTGCTAACAAGGTATGCAAGCTCCAGCGCTCCATCTATGGGCGGGTGCAAGCATCTCAGAGTTGGAACATTCGCTTTAATGAGGTGATTAAAGCGTTTGGGTTCATACAAGTTTATGGGGAAGTCTGTATGTACAAGAAAGTGAGTGGGAGCTCTGTAGCTTTTCTCATACTATATGTGGATGACATATTATTGATGGGAAATAATATAGAGTTATTGGAGAGCATAAAGGCCTACTTGAACAAGAGTTTTTCAATGAAGGACCTTGGAGAAGCTGCATACATATTAGGCATCAATATCTATAGAGATAGATCGAGACGCCTCATAGATCTTTCGCAAAGTACATACCTTGACAAGATATTCAAGAAGTTCAATATGGAAAACTCGAAGAAGGGGTTGTTGCCAGTTTTGCAAGGTAAGAGATTGAGTAAGACTCAGTCACCGACCATGGCAGTAGATAGAGAGAAGATGAGTACTATCCCCTACGCTTCGGCCGTGGGCTCTCTACTATATGCGATGCTGTGTACCAGACCTGATATATACCTTGCCATAAGTTTGGTAGGGAGGTACCAAAGTGATACCGGTATGGAACACTGGACAGCGGTCAAGAATATCCTTAAGTACCTGAAAAGGACTAAGGAGATGTTTCTCGTTTATGGAGGTGACGAAGAGCTCGTCGTAAAGGGTTACGCTGATGCTAGCTTCGACATACGTCCGGATGACTCTAAGTCACAGACCGGATACATGTATGTTTTGAATGGCGGGGCAGTGAGCTGGTGCAGCAGCAAGCAAGACGTCGTGGCAGCATCTACATGTGAAGCGGAGTACATAGCTTCTTCGGAAGGGGCTCATGAAGGGATTTGGATGAAGGAGTTCATCACCGACCTTGGAGTTGTTCCAAGCACGTCAGGTCCGGTGACACTCTTCTGTGATAACACTAGAGCCATTTCCATAGCAAGGAGCCCATATTTCATCGGAAGACCTAGCACATCCAACGCCGCTACAACTCCACCCAGGACCAGGTCCAGACATGAGTTATAGACATTTGTGAAGTACACAC